>NC_060126.1:487819100-488122130 GCF_021461395.2 Schistocerca americana | reverse complement strand
ATTTGTTAACATCGAGTATAGATTTAAGTGTCAGGAACTCGATTATGAAAGTATTTGTATGGAGTGTAGCCATGTATCGAAGTGAAATATGGACGATAAATATTTTGGACAAGAAGAGAGTAGAATCTTTCGAAATGTGGTGCTACAGAAGAGTGCTGAAGATTAGGGGGGTAGATCACATAACTAATGAGGAAGTGTTGAATAGGATTGGGGAGAAGAGAAGTTTGTGGCACAACTTGACAAGAAGAAGGGATCGGTTGGTAGGACATGTTCTGAGGCATCAAGGGATCACCAGTTTAGTATTGTAGGGCAGTGTGCAGGGTAAAAATCGTAGAGGGAGACCAAGAGACGAATACACTAAGCAGATTCAGAAGGATGTACGTTGCAGTAGGTACTGGGAGATGAAGAATCTTGCACAGAATAGAATAGCATGGAGAGCTGCATCAAACCAGTCTCGGGACTGAATACCACAACAACAATGCAGAAATTTTATTCCGGATTCAGGACTATTTAACGGTTGATGAACAGTTGTCAGGGTTTAACTACAAAGTTCTTTTCCACACGGGAACACTAAGATTACTTTTCGGTAGGCGGTTAATCGGCGTACCTGTATCAATAGAAGTCTTAAGTCATCCACAGTCTGTCTGTTAGCCTCCACCGGTAGCTGACAAACAATATTATGATCTTTGTGTATCTGCAGATGCGGAAGTGAAATGCAGAGCTAATGATATGTAATTTACACTACTGACCATTAAAATTGCTACACCACTAAGATGACGTGCTACAGACGCGAAATTTAACAGACAGGAAGAAGATGCTGTGATATGCAAATGACCATCTTTTCAGAGCATTCACACAAGGTTGGCGCCGGTGGCGACACCTACAATGTGCTGACATGAGGAAAGTTTCCAACCGATTTCACGTACACAAACAGCAGTTGACCGGCGTTGCGTGCTGAAACGTTGTTGTGATGCCTCGTGTAAGGAGGAAAAATGCGAATCATCACGTTTCCGACTTTGATAAAGGTCGGATTGTAGCCTATCGCGATTGCGGTTTATCGTATCGCGACATTGCTGCTCGCGTTGGTCGACATCCAATGACTGTTAGCAGAATATAGAATCGGAGGGTTCAGGAGGGTAATACGGAACGTCGTGCTGGATCCCAACGGCCTTGTATCACTAGAAGTCGAGATGACAGGCATCGTATCCCCATGGCTGTAACGGATCGTGCAGCCACGTCTCGATCCCTGAGTCAACAGATGGGGACGTTTGCAAGACTACAACCATTTGCACGAACAGTTCGACGACTTTTGCAGCAGCAGGGACTATCAGCTCGCAGACCATGGCTGCGGTTACCCTTGACGCTGCATCACAGACAGGAGTGCCTGCGATGGCGTACTCAACGACGAACCTGGGTGCACGAATGGAAAACGTCATTTTTTTTCGGATGAATCGAGGTTCTGTTTACAGCATCATGATGGTCGCATCCGTGTTTGGCGACATCGCGGTGAACGCACATAGGAACCGTGTATTCGTCATTGCCATACTGGCGTATCACGCGGCGTGGTGGTAAGGGGTGCCATTGGTTACATCCCTCGGTCACCTCTTGTTCGCGTTGACGGTAATTTGAACAGTGGACGTTACATTTCAGATGTGTTACGACCTGTGGCTCTACCCTTCATTCGATCCTTGCGAAACCCTACATTCCAGCAAGATAATGCACGACCGCATGCTGCAGGTCCTGTACGGGCCTTTCTGGGGCTCCTCTTAATACGCCAGTCACTACTCTTGATGAACTGTGGTATCGTGTTGAAGCTGCATGGACAGCTGTACCTGTACGCTCCATCCAAGCTCTGTTTGACTCAATGCCCAGGCGTATCAAGGCTGTTATTACGGCCAGAGGTGGTTGTTCTGGGTACTGGTTTCTCAGGATCTATGCACCCAAATTGCGTCAAAAAGGTAATTACATGTCAGTTCTAGTATAATACATTTGTTGAAAGAATACCCGTTTATCATCTGCATTTCTTCTTGGTGTAGCAGTTTTAATGGCCAGTAGTGTAGTTGTAGGACATGTTATTTTTGAAGTCGTTCCAAACATTAAACAGTATGTTTTCTGCTAGATAAAGTTAATGGTGACCGGAAAGCATTCAGTACATCTAACGCATTCGTTTTATATCGATTCAGGTGCTCCTATCAGCCAACTCACCGTTACTCTTCTTAGGGTGTGCGTGCAGTGCCTACATTAATCTTTCGAAGATGTGATTTTTAATAAGCATTTGTCGTATTCCGTTATCAGCCATTAACGTCACGCAGATTTCATTCTCATAGACGAACATTTCTGACTTTGAGATTGCACGTTTTCTACTTAAGAGATACGTGTACCTCAGCAAACACAGCTGGATGTTTATAGGTACTCCAGGAGTCCGGACGTTGGTTGATACCTTATTTCCAAACGAGCAGAAAATTAATGGCCGTGTACGTCTTCGCGATTTACAGACGTCCCTCTCTTGGGTGTTGGACGCGCAGGGTCGTAAACCTCTGGGGCCCAGCAGTAAACTAACCGCGAAATTACCCGACCGCCAATCAGAGGCTCGCGCTGGAGCTGGAACTGAGCCATGCACAGTCGCGCGTGTGCCTGGAGCGCAGCGGCGCACTGGGAACCTCCACCCACACACAGCACGCCACGGAGAGCCGCGAACGACACACGAGTAAAAGACTGGCTGCAGTCGTCATTCTGATCTCACATTATTCCACATTCCGCTCACACCAATATTCAAGAAAGGTAGTAGGAGTAATCCACTAAATTACATGTCCATATCATTAACTCCGACATGCAGCAGGATGTTGAAACATATATTGTGTTCGAACATCATGAGTTACCTCGAAGAGAACGGTCCATCGACAACAATCAACACGGATTTAGAAAACATCGTTCTTGTGAAACACAACTAGCTTTTTACTCACACAAAGTGCTGAGTGCTATTGACAAAGGGTTTCAAATTGATTCCGTATTTCGAGATTGACACTGTATCACACAAGTGGTTTGTAGTGGAATTGCATGCTTATGAAATATCGTCTTAGTTATCTGACTGGATTCGTGATTTCTTATCAGAGACGTCACAGTTCGTAGTAAGTGACGGAAAGCTATCTACTAAAACAGAACTATTTCTGTAATTCCCCAGGGTAGTGTTATAGGGCCTCTGCTTTCCTAGTCTAAACGATTTGGGAGACAATCTGAGCAGCTGTGTTACGTTGTTTGCAGATGATGTCGTTTATCGTCTAGTAAAGTCATCGGAAGATCAAAAAAAATTGCTAAACAATTTAGACATCTGTATGGTGCGAAAATTGACAATATACCCAAAATAATGAAAAGTACGTGTTCATCCAAATGAGTGCTACAAGCAATCCGTTATACTCCGGTTACAAGACAAATCAATCAAATCATCAAATCTAAAGACCGTTAATTCAACTAAATATCTAAGAATCAAAATTACGAACAACTCAAATTGGAAAGAACACATAGAAAATGACCAGCCGGGGTGGCCGAGTGGTTCTAGGCGCTACAGTCTGCAACCGCGCGACCGCTACGGTCACAGGTTCGCATCCTGCCTCGGGCATGGGTGTGTGTGATGTTAGATTTGAAAGTTCTAGGGGACTGATGACCTCAGAAATTAAGTCCCATGGTGCTCAGAGCCATTTCTGAACATAGAAAATGTTGTGGGAAAGACATACCAAAGACTGGGTTTTATTGGTGGAACACTTAGGAAATGTAACAGATCTACTAAAGAGACTGCCTACACTACTCTTGTGCGCCCTCTTTTCGAGTACTGCTGCGCGGAGGTTCGAGTCCTCCCTCTGGCATGGGTGTGTGTGTTTGCCATTAGGATAATTTAGGTTAAGTAATGTGTAAGCTTAGGGATTGATGACTTTAGCAGTTAAGTCCCATAAGATTTCACACATATTTGAACATTTTTGAACACTGCTGCGCGGTCTGGGATCCTTACCAGATGCGATTAACGGAGTGTATCGAGAATGTTGAAAGAAGAGCAACACGTTTAGTATTATCGCGAAATAGGGGAGAGAGTGTCACTGATGTGATACAGGATTTGTGGTGGACATCGTTAGAAGAAAGGCGTTTTTCTTTCCGGTGGAAGCTTTCCATGAAATTTCAATCACCATTTTTCTTTTCAGAATGTGAAAATATTTTGTCGATGCCGACCTATATAGGAAGAAACGATCATCATAACAAAATAAGGAAAGTCAGTGCTCGGACGGAAAGATACAGGCGTTCGTTGTTTCCGAGCGCCGTTCGAGACTGGGATAATTGATAATTGAAAATTACTGTGATGATGTGTACGATGAACCCTCTGCCAGGAACTTGAGTGTGATCTGTAGAATATCCATGTAGATGCAGATGCAGATGCTCCCAACACCATCATTTGCGTTACTTGTAAGACGTATGTGTTATAATTTATTTCATCTCCTCAAACAACGAATCTTAAAATTCGTATGTGCACTTTATTCAAATTTATATTGACTTTCCTTGCACTTGACTGAAAAACCTTCCCGAATAATTTAAACTCATATGTTTTCTAATGGTTCAAATGGCTCTGAGCACTATGGGACTTAACTGCTGTGGTCATCAGTCCCCTAGAACTTAGAACTATTTAAACCTAACTAACCTAAGGACATCACACACATCCATGCCCGAGGCAGGATTCGAACCTGCGACCGTAGCGGTCACGCGGTTCCAGACTGTAGCGCCTAGAACCGCACGGCCACTCCGGCCAGCTATATGTTTTCTCTCAGCAGTTCAGTAGTCGCCGTAGCTGATCGTTATTCACAAACTTCTCTTCCGTGGGTCTTTCTTGTGCATAAGTACATTACATTGAGTCTGTATTATAGTTTTGTGGAGTCTGCTGCTTTCATTTTTCAATGATATGCGATGAGGTTGCTTCTGAATGAAGGCTCTTATTTTATTTAATTTTTTCTGTAAATGATTGCGTGTTATAGTCTAATTCTTATGTGACATACAGTTTCAACTATAGGATTATGTTACCTCAAATTCCCTCCATTCATACCAGTCGCTTTACTTTAAGGTTTTTACATCATGGGTCGTCATCTAATTCAAGTTTTCGTTTTATGTTTATTTTTGAGAAATTATTCCAACGTCTCTAACATTTATTAGTATTATGAAGTAAGTCTCATATGCAAGCTTTGCACCGAGCTATTTTATACACTTTCGAGAAACAGCCGTTTGAAATACCAGAGCTACCCCAGTCGACGCTAAAGGCTATGACCAGGTAGTTTGTCATACAGGACAATAGTTTGACTAACATAAACTGAAACATCAAAATGAAAACAAGGAAAACTTCTCATGCATGTTCACTAAAGAACATTTGATTTCAAATTTATATTCTGTACACCAAAAGCTATCGTTTGATATGCATTAATATCAATTTTATCCAATACTAGGGGGGGAAATAATTTGCACTATCTTCAAGTGACTTAAGTGTTGCCACAGAAGGAACATTAATATACAGATATAAAAGTATATGTACAATGAAAATAAAATGCCTGACAGAAAGGAAAAGCGTTTTTAAATGTAGATTAAATTTGTTACTTCTTAACCACTCCCTTTATAATAATCGGGAATTCTTGAACAGAAATTTTTAGTCAATTATAATCCTATATACGCCCAAGGTAGCAACTAGGGGCCTTATGACCTCAGATGTTAAGTTCCATAGTGCTCAGAGCCATTTGAACCATTTCGTAATGAAGTCCTCTACAAGACTGTACGCTTGCTCATCAGTGCACGCTTGCTGAATGCAGAATGACTCCAGTCTTACAAACTGTGTAAACATGGTAGTCAATGAAATATGATGATCTATAATATGATTAAATTGAGATATTACAAATAGTTTTCCGCCCTGAAGTCTTATACGCAACTGTAAGACTGTAAGACTGAACCTCGTAAGAACAGGTTTACATAAGCGTCTAGAACTTGATGAATGAAGGATTCTCAGAACGATAATGGCAGGAGACGAACTATTGAAGAGTGAACCAAGAAATATACAACCAGATAAAGAGAATTTAGTACTCTGTCAACAGAAGAACGATCATCTTCATCGGACACGTCCTTAGAATGTCTCAGGCAGAGGTTGGCGCATCAGATGATGGAGTTTCTTATGAACAGGAGAACCAAAGTACTCTGGATCAAATTAGTGTAAAGGGCTTTGGAGGAAATACTGAAAACAGAAATTTTCTTCACATTCCTGTGGTCAAGCTACACTCAGTTTGAAAAAAATACAAAAAGAGTTGAGAAGAGTAAAGTCTCGACAGTTGAAATAAGAAACGTATTAATGACATTCAAAGACGTCTGAATAGAGCGAAGACTGTCAATTAAACAACGGAACCCTAACCAAGAAGTAATTAATTTGATTTCGGAATCTGAGGAAGGGACAATGGCTTTCTGTACCACAGCATTTGAGTAGTTAGTGAAATGGTCTATTTCTTGTAGTAAATATCAAGTTCAAATGGTTCAAATGGCTCTGAACACTATGGGACTTAACAGCTACGGTCATCAGTCCCCTAGAACTTAGAACTACTTAAACCTAACTAACCTAAGGACAGCACACAACACCCAGTCATCACGAGGCAGAGAAAATCCCTGACCCCGCCGGGAATCGAACCCGGGAACCCGGGGTAAATATCAAGTATTTGATTGGATGACGCTATGTGAAACCCGAGATTGGTGATGATTGAAACCACTATTATACGATTATGCCTGACTAAAAACGGTATAAATATTTCAGGCGACAATTGTTTTCAGGAATATATGTATCTGAAAAGCTTTTTAGAAACTCAGCGTGACTCGGAAGAAAGGTGGATTTACTTTCTGAAGGAAACTTAAAATCCTGCACGCAGTGTCAACTGCTAAAATTATGCGAGTATTTGTTTTCGTTTCCCTCACACAATTCCACTGTGGAAAGAATATTTTCGCTGATGCCGCCCCAGTGGGCTGATGCAAGAACTCGACTACTACTAGGAATTGTGGGACCAGTCTTACACTACCAGTTTGACAAAATCTGACTTGCATGGAGCTTTATAAATAGGTAAAAGAGAAGAAAGACTTGCTGTAAAAGGTGAAATCTTCCGAAAAATACGGTGTACCAACCACTCCTGCCTAGACAAGTTCCATGTAATTGTGTTTTAAATAAAAAGTAATGGAGGAAATATGTCCAGATGACACTCGAAGGCTGTTCGTTTTCTTGCCATAACGTGAGGGTCACAAGACATACCGATGTACATAACCTGTTATTTAATTGTCGTGATCCCGCAGTTTTTGAACAGAATTGTCGGTTTCGGCTAGCCAGTATCCATCTTCAGTATCTCTCATTTTGCTACCTTGCGATTTTGACTCATATCCATTTTACAATGCAATGCAACAGAATGTGAGTTTCTGAAGCTAGCTATTGTGTCGACAAAACCTGTTATTCTATTTAAAAATGTGTGCAACCAAGAAAATTAAATTAGATTTATGTACATCATACGATCGCTCTTCAAATAGTCACGTTGTCACGTATTGATACCGACGGAAATCAGTTAAGAATGGAATGAAAGTAACATCTTTTAAAACTCGGTATGTGATGAACATGCCCGCCAAGTTTGCTAAATATCCATTTGGTGCCTTCACAGCAGCATGATATATATATACACAGGGTGTTTCAAAAAGGTACGGCCAAACTTTCAGGAAACATTCCTCACACACAAAGAAAGAAAATACGTTATGTGGACATGTGTCCGGAAACGCTTACTTTCCATGTTAGAGCTCATTTTATTACTTCTCTTCAAATCACATTAATCATGGAATGCAAACACACAGCAACGGAACGTACCAGCGTGACTTCAAACACTTTGTTACAGGAAATGTTCAAAATGTCCTCCGTTAGCGAGGGTACATGCATCCACCCTCCGTCGCATGGAATCCCCGATGCGCTGATGCAACCCTGGAGAATGGCGTATTGTATCACAGCCGTCCACAATACTAGCACGAAGAGTCTCTACATTTGTTACCGGGGTTGCTTAGACAAGAGCTTTCAAATGCCCCCATAAATGAAAGTCAAGAGGGTTGGGGTCAGGAGAGCGTGGAGGCCATGGAATTGGTCCGCCTCTACCAATCCATCAGTCACCAAATTTGTTGTTGAGAAGCGTACGAACACTTCGACTGAAATGTGCACGAGCTCCATCGTGCATGAACCACATGTTGTGTCGTACTTGTAAAGGCACATGTTCTAGCAGCACAGGTAGAGTATCCCGTATGAAATCATGATAACGTGCTCCGTTGAGCGTAGGTGGAAGAACATGGGGCCCAATCAAGACATCACCAACAATGCCTGCCCAAACGTTCACAGAAAATCTGTGATTGCACAATTGCGTGCGGATTCTCGTCAGCCCACACATGTTGATTGTGAAAATTTACATTTTGATCACGTTGGAATGAAGCCTCATCCGTAAAGAGAACATTTGCACTGAAATGAGGATTGACGCATTGTTGGATGAACCATTCGCAGAAGTGTACCCGTGACAACTGGTTCTCCCGTAGCACTCTCCATACAGTGACGTGGTCAACGTTAGCTTGTACAGCAGCAACTTCTCTGACGCTGACGTTAGGGTTATCGTCAACTGCACGAAGAATTGCCTCGTCCATTGCAGGTGTCCTCGTCTTTCTAGGTCTTCCCCAGTCGCGAGTCATAGGCTGGAATGTTCCGTGCTCCTTAAGACGCCGATCAATTGCTTCGAACGTCTTCCTGTCGGGACACCTTCATTCTGGAAATCTGTCTCGATACAAAACGTACCGCGCCACGGCTATTGCCCCGTGCTAATCCATACATCAAATGGGCATCTGCCAACTCCGCATTTGTAAACATTGCACTGACTGCAAAACCACGTTCGTGATGAACACTAACCTGTTGATGCTACGTACTGATGTGCTTGATGCTAGTACTGTAGAGCAATGAGTCGCATGTCAACACAAGCTCCGAAGTCAACATTATCTTCCTTCAATTGGGCACTAGGGTTGCAGAAAGACTTGTTGCAACCCTTGTTCACTAAAGTACGAGCAGCCCTTAGCGGCTCGCCATCTTACTTACAACTATTCATGACGTCTCCTTTCCGGCTTAGATCTTTTTTAATATGTGACTTGTAAGTACTGCGTCTTTTTCCAATCAGTACAGACTTTAATTTTATTAATGTATTATACACTTAATATGTTTTAGAACAGTTAGTCTAATTCTGAAGACGACGCTCATAGTAGCGTCGAAACCTGGTCAATTTTGACTTAATATTTGTGACCGAGGGCTTATTTGTTCTAATATAATTCTGACACGGTCACTGAACCTTAGCATCTATGTTCAAAGTCTATAGAATTTCGCTGAGTTGTTCTTTGCTCTCTCCAGCAATTTAACTTAGTGTAGCTCTTCATTATTTAACTAACATTTCCGAAAGGAGCGTAAAGTTTAAGTTGTTGTTTCAGAAACTTTGCACTTTTTTTTTTTTACACACAGTTGCGTGTAGGCCAAATTTGTGGAACCATATTTTCGTGTTTATCTGTAATTTAACTGATTTATTCTTAATAAGCTATCACGTTTATCATGGGTGAAAAGTGCTTAACTTGGCGTAGGACTGTTAGGTCGGGGCTTTGGTGTGATGGGTGCTGTAGTTTTTTCCATGTGGGTGACTGTAGTGGCGTGGGAATGCGAGACGTAAATGAGACTCATCAGTGGTTTTGTAGGATTTGTAGTAGATATAGGAAGATACTAGAACAGGAAGGGAAAATTGCCACCCTTCCGGCTGAGTGAAACAAGGCCAGGGGAGATCTTGACAGGTTAAGGAGGGAGAAGGGTAAATAGAGGTAGAAAGTGGCAACAGGCAACAGGAGGAACAGGCCCAGAACTTTGTCTGACAGCTTCGTGGTGAAAGTGGAAAATAGATTTGACCTGTTGCTTCAGTTATAAGCTGGTAAGCCTCAAGCAGTTGCAGGTGTAGACAGGGCACAACAAACTTTCAGCAGCAAATTGAAAAGTAAGAGTGTAGGGAAATCGGTAAAGAGAAAGAAAGTGTTGTTGTTAGGTAGTTCCCATGGAAGAGGTGTTGGCCAACTTTTGCAGGATGAACTAGGATCAGAATACCAGGTCACCATTTTTTTAAACCTAGTGCTGGTCTGGAGCAGGTGACAGAGAATTTAGGATCACTTCGCAAAGATTTCACTAAGGAAGACACTGTGCTTATAGTGGGTGGGGCAGGTAACAGTACTGATAGAGATCCTGGGTACAGTATAGAGTGTGACCTGGCAAAGATTGCATCAGCTTCGAAGCATACTAGTGTTGAGTTTGTATCTGTTCTTGGGCGCCATGACCGACCCCATTTGAACTCTTCTGTCAAGAGAGTTAATTTGGAGCTGGAATGGCTGCTTATGGCGGGTGCAGGGTCATCACTGATATGGATCCTGCTGATTCTCTCAATAGGTGGCATTATACTAGGCATGGCCTTCACCTCAAGAGGTAGGGGAAGGGTAAATTAGCTGGGAAAATAGCAGGAAAGTTAAAGGGGGGAGACACTGTCATGAGTGGTAAAATACCAGTGGTTATAGGGTTCAGAAAAGGTTTTTTTTAGGGTAGGGAGGACAGAAAGAAACCAAATTTTAAGAGAGGTTAGAACTGAGACAAACCTTCAGTCTGAGAAAGAAACCAAAAACATAATTCTAGCTTATTACATCAGCATAGACAGCTATTGGTTAAGAATTTCCAACAGTCAGCAGATATTTTAACTCTATCCAATTTTAACTAAGTCCTTGTAAAATGTCAGCTATCTTTATTGCATCAAAATATTCGAGGAATGAGAAATAAAATTAATGAACTAACTCTCTGCATAGATGAATGACAGTCTTCAAACCCAGCTGACATAATCTACCTTGAAGCTGTACTGGCCCATTTAACAACTAAAAACAAATAAACATTAATACTGTATGCCATGTTATATGTCCTTAATGTTCTGTTGAAACTGAAATTTGTTGAATCTGAGTATGCCTGGTTAGGTGTAAGAGAGGGCCTGAAGGCCCTAATCTTGCCAGGTAAAATAAATGCATAAATAAATAAATAAATGATACATTGGTGACAGATGTGTATAGTGTTGCAGAACTTTTTAACGAACATTTTATAAGATGGGGTTGTCAGGTTCGGTAGACGCTACTATGGAATACCTCAGACCAGATATTTCAAGTAACTTCCATAATATGAACATGACCCTCACTACCCCAACAAAAATAATGTCCATCAAAAAATCTTTAAAATGAAAGCATATAGTGGGTATGATGAAATATCAACAAAGTTAATTAAAGAATGTGATTCTGAGCTAAGTAACATATTAAGCTATCTGTGTAACGAGTCGTTTATCAGTGGAATATTTCCTAAATGCTTGAAATATGCTGAAGTTAAGCCACTGTTTAAGAAGGGAGATAAAGAAATAGCATCAAATTTCCATCCAATTTCACTGTTTCCAGCATTCTCAAAAATTTTAGAAAAAGTAATGTACAATCGGCTTTATAACCATCTTATCTCAAATTACATACTGTCAAATTCACAGTTTGGATTTCTAAAGGGTTCTGATATTGAGAAGGCTATTTACACATACAGTGAAAATGTGCTTAATTCATTAGACAAAAAATTGCAGACAACTGGTATATTTTGTGATCTGTCAAAGGCATTTGATTATGTAAATCACAATATCCATTTAAATAAATTATACTATTATAGTGTAACAGGAAATGCTGCAAAATGGTTCAAATCTTATATCTCTGGCAGGAAACAAAGGGTGTTATTAGGAAAGAGACATGTATCAAGCTATCGGGCATCATCCAAATGGGAACTAATTACATGTGGGGACCCACAAGGTTCCATTTTGGGGCCCTTACTTTTTCTTGTGCATATCAATGACCTTTCATCAGTAAAATTACCAGATGCCAGGTTTGTTTTGTTTGACGATGATACAAACATTGCAATGAATAGCAAATCAAGTGTAGTCTTAGAAAGATCAGCTAATAAAATATTTGTGGACATTAATCACTGTTTCCTAGCCAATTCTTTGTCACTACACTTTGAAAAAACACACTATATGCAGTTCAGAACTTGTAACGGGTGTCCCACGAGTATATGCCTAACGTACGATGAACCATGCACCATGGACCATGAACCATGGACGTTGCCATTGGTGGGGAGGCTTGCGTGCCTCAGCGATACAGATAGTCGTACTGTAGGTGCAACCACAACGGAGGGGTATCTGTTGAGAGGCCAGACAAACGTGTGGTTCCTGAATAGGGGCAGCAGCCTTTTTAGTAGTTGCAAGGGCAACAGTCTGGATGATTGACTGATTTGGCCTTGTAACAATAACCAAAACAGCCTTGCTGTGCTGGTACTGCGAACGGCTGAAAGCAAGGGGAAACTACAGCCGTAATTTTTCCCGAGGGCATGCAGCTTTACTGTATGATTAAATGATGATGGCGTCCTCTTGGGTAAAATATTCCGGAGGTAAAATAGTCCCCCATTCGGATCTCCGGGCGAGGACTACTCAAGAGGATGTCGTTATCAGGAGAAAGAAAACTGGCGTTCTACGGATCGGAGCGTGGAATGTCAGATCCCTTAATCGGGTAGGTAGGTTAGAAAACATAAAAAGGGAAATGGATAGGTTGAAGTTAGATATAGTGGGAATTAGTGAAGTTCGGTGGCAGGAGGAACAAGACTTCTGGTCAGGTGACTACAGGGTTATAAACACAAAATCAAATTGGGGTAATGCAGGAGTAGGTTTAATAATGAATAGGAAAATAGGAATGCGGGTAAGCTACTACAAACAGCATAGTGAACGCATTATTGTGGCCAAGATAGATACGAAGCCCACACCTACTACAGTAGTACAAGTTTATATGCAAACTAGCTCTGCAGATGACGAAGAAATTGAAGAAATGTATGATGAAATAAAAGAAATTATTCAGATTGTGAAGGGAGACGACAATTTAATAGTCATGGGTGACTGGAATTCGAGTGTAAGAAAAGGGAGAGAAGGAAACATAGTAGGTGAATATGGATTGGGGCTAAGAAATGAAAGAGGAAGCCGCCTGGTAGAATTTTGCACGGAGCGCAACATAATCATAGCTAACACTTGGTTTAAGAATCATGAAAGAAGGTTGTATACATGGAAGAACCCTGGAGATACTAAAAGGTATCAGATATATTATATAATGGTAAGACAGAGATTCAGGAACCAGGTTTTAAATTGTAAGACATTTCCAGGGGCAGATGTGGACTCTGACCACAATCTATTGGTTATGACCTGTAGATTGAAACTGAAGAAACTGCAAAAAGGTGGGAATTTAAGGAGACGGGACCTGGATAAACTGAAAGAACCAGAGGTTGTACAGAGTTTCAGGGAGAGCATAAGGGAACAATTGACAGGAATGGGGGAAAGAAATACAGTAGAAGAAGAATGGGCAGCTTTGAGGGATGAAGTAGCGAAGGCAGCAGAGGATCAAGTAGGTAAAAAGACAAGGGCTAGTAGAATTCCTTGGGTAACAGAAGAAATATTGAATTTAATTGATGAAAGGAGAAAATATAAAAACGCAGTAAATGAAGCAGGCAAAAAGGAATACAAACGTCTCAAAAATGAGATCGACAGGAAGTGCAAAATGGCTAAGCAGGGATGGCTAGAGGACAAATGTAAGGATGTAGAGGCCTATCTCACTAGGGGTAAGATAGATACTGCCTACAGGAAAATTAAAGAGACCTTTGGAGATAAGAGAACGACTTGTGTGAATATCAAGAGCTCAGATGGAACCCAGTTCTAAGCAAAGAAGGGAAAGCAGAAAGGTGGAAGGAGTATATGGAGGGTCTATACAAGGGCGATGTACTTGAGGACAATATTATGGAAATGGAAGAGGATGTAGATGAAGATGAAATGGGAGATATGATACTGCGTGAAGAGTTTGACGGAGCACTGAAAGACCTGAGTCGAAACAAGGCCCCCGGAGTAGACAACACTCCATTGGAACTACTGACGCCCTTGGGAGAGCTAGTCCTGACAAAACTCTACCATCTGGTGAGCAAGATGTATGAAACAGGCGAAATACCCTCAGACTTCAAGAAGAATATAATAATTCCAATCCCAAAGAAAGCAGGTGTTGGCGCACGTGAAAATTACCAAACTATCAGTTTAATAAGTCACAGCTGCAAAATACTAACACGAATTCTTTACAGACGAATGGAAAAACTAGTAGAAGCCAACCTCGGGGAAGAGCAGTTTGGATTCCGTAGAAACACTGGAACACGCGAGGCAATACTGACCTTACGACTTATCTTAGAAGAAAGATTAAGGAAAGGCAAACCTACGTTTCCAGCATTTGTAAACTTAGAGAAAGCTTTTGACAATGTTGACTGGAATACTCTCTTTCAAATTCTAAAGGTGGCAGGGGTAAAATACAGGGAGCGAAAGGCTATTTACAATTTGTACAGAAACCAGATGGCAGTTATAAGAGTCAAGGGACATGAGAGGGAAGCAGTGATTGGGAAGGGAGTAAGATAGGGTTGTAGCCTCTCCCCGATGTTGTTCAATCTGTATATTGAGCAAGCAATAAAGGAAACAAAAGAAAAATTCGGAGTAGGTATTAAAATTCATGGAGAAGAAATAAAAACTTTGAGGTTCGCCGATGACATTGTAATTCTGTCAGAGACAGCAAAGGACTTGGAAGAACAGTTGAATGGCATGGACAGTGTCTTGAAAGGAGGATATAAGATGAACATCAACAAATGCATAACAAGGATAATGGAATGTAGTCTAATTAAGTCGGGTGATGCTGAGGGAATTAGATTAGGAAATGAGACACTTAAAGTAGTAAAGGAGTTTTGCTATTTGGGGAGCAAAATAACTGATGAAGGTCGAAGTAGAGAGGATATAAAATGTAGACTGGCAATGGCAAGGAAAGCGTTTCTGAAGAAGAGAAATTTGTTAACATCGAGTATAGATTTAAGTGTCAGGAACTCGATTCTGAAAGTATTTGTATGGAGTGTAGCCATGTGTGGAAGTGAAACATGGACGATAAATCGTTTGGACAAGAAGAGAACAGAAGCTTTCGAAACGTGGTGCTACAGAAGAATGCTGAAGATTAGATGGGTAGATCACATAACTAATGAGGAAGTATTGAATAAGATTGGGGAGAAGAGAAGTTTGTGGCACAACTTGACCAGAAGAAGGGATCGGTTGGTAGGACAAGTTCTGAGGCATCAAGGGATCACCAATTCAGTATTGGAGGGCAGCGTGGAGGGTAAAAATCGTAGAGGGAGGCCAAGAGATGAATACACTAAGCAGATTCAGAAGGATGTATGTTGCAGTAGGTACTGGGAGATGAAAAAGCTTGCACAGGATAGAGTAGCATGGAGAGCTGCATCAAACCAGTCTCAGGACTGAAGACCACAACAACAACAACACGATTACAAGCAGATATAACAAGTGGACAGTGTTAAATTCTTGGGATTATAGCCTGATAATAAATTCAACTGGGAGGAGCACACCACAGAACTGCTGAAGTGTCTTAACAAATCTCTCTTTGCAATTGGAATTGTGTCAGACATAGGGGATATAAAAATGAAAAAGCTGGCATACTATGTTTACTTTCATTCCATAATGTCATATGGGATTATTTTTTGGGGTAATTCGTCAAGCCAAACTAAAGTTTTCTGGGCACAAAAACGTGCAGTAAGAGTTATATGCGGTGTGAACTCAAGAACATTCTCCAGAAGCCTGTTTACGGAACTAGGGATACTAACTACTGCTTCCCAATTTTTTTATATCTTAACTAAATTTGCCATTCAATATATATATCACTTTTTCAAACCAACAGCTCAATTCATGGAATCAATACTAGAAATAAGAATAATCTTCACAAGGATTTAAAGTCACTTAGTCTTGTACAAAAAGGTGTACATTATTCAGGAACATACATTTTCAATAACTTGCCAGCAGCCATAAAAAGCTTAACAACCAATGAAATTCAGTTTAAGAGAAGCCTGAAGGATTTATTGGTGGCCAAATTCTTCTAGTCCATTGATGAATTTCTCAGTAAAACAAACTGATTTGTGTGTGTATATACATATATATAAGTACAATATAACTTCTGCACAATTTCAGTGCAGTAATGTGTTCATTGTAAATATGTGTGTGTGTGTGTGTGTGTGTGTGTGTGTGTGTGTAAGTACAATCTAACTTCTGCACCATTTCAGTGCAGTAATGTGTTTATTGTAAATAAGTATTATAGTAGTTGTATTACACGTTTATTTTCTTATAAATAAATAAAAAACAATTTTATTTTAAATTAAGTGCATTAGTATTTGTAAAATGACTCTTTCATGTAGTGTTCATTAAAAAATGACGATCATTCCACTTGGGACCTGTGGAATGGTACATTGGCTTATTTGTTTCAGTTGGAAATATTTGTCATTTATTGTTGTTTTTCTGACATTATCTACATCCTGGAGGACCTCCTCACTACGGATCAATTGGAATGAAAGTAAATATAATCTAATCTAATCTTCTTCATCTACACTTCGCTAACCATGTTATGGTGTCTGGTGGAAGATACTTTGAGAATTATCCACACCTCTTTCCTTCCCTGTTGCAGTCACGAATAGTTCGAGGAAAGAATGACAGTTGGTAAACATCCGTGTGAGCTAGAATTGTCTTGTCGCTACATACACCATGTAATCAAAAGCGTCCGGACACCTCCAAAAACATACGTGCATTGTGCAGCCACCTACTGCCAGGTACTCCATATCAGCGGCCTCCATAGTCATTAGAGATCGTGAGAGAGCAGGATGCGGCGCTCCGCGGAACTCACGGTCACTTGTGTCATACGTCTGTACGCGAGATTTCCACACTCCTAAACATCCGTAGGTCCACTGTTTCCGATGTAAATGCGAAGTCGAAACGTGAAGCGACACGTACAGTACAAAAGTGTACAGGCCGACGTCGTCTGTTGATTGTGTGATGACCTCAACCCACAGGAAAAATAATTATCAAAATCTGAACTGTGAAGTCATCCAAAATTCCAGTTGGAAAACCACACTCTTTGTTATACTCGTACTTCTCAATTGGTCACGATCTCACTTTGTTTATGAACTGAAACTCTAATATTCACGAGAAACTGCTCTGAAATTAACCTGAACCGACAAAATTGTATATATATTCTCTGAAACTTCAAAGACATCTAAGACAATATCTGAAAGGGATTAGAAAAAGTGACAAAATTTCCTGAATCACACACGATACTGTTAACAATCGCATGAACACTGGGGGGTTTCACCATACATCTACCTACATTTGAGTATAACCAGTGTGTCTTAATACTACGACTCGTAGCAATACAATATCAAAAACTTTTATTACTGGGTAAAACGTCCCTACGTGATTTGACAGCTGACATTTATAATTCACGCTCACGTCAGGAAATGCACCAATAAGGGAATAGCAGCTTTTACGTTATTGGTCAGAACGCAAGCAATTACGGCGGTCGCCGTAATTTTCGCGCGACGCCATATTTCGCGACAAAATACTCTTATTAGTCACAGTCATGTATCTAGTCTCATAACAATACATAAAACTACATAAAATAACTACAATAATTTTGACATGCAAGGAGAATTAGTTCTAATGAGAGGAAGAAGTTTATATTTACTGGTGTTTCAACAATGACTACCAGGCAACTTTTAATTCACTGATTGTAATTTTATTTTTGTTAGCAGAAAGCAAACATAAATTAAACAAAGAATTTATTTAAATAGAGTCTGTAACTCTTATACTTTTAATAGAGAAAGAAAGTTTCTTGCATACGAAGCGTTGCGTTGGGCAGCACGATGTCGGCGGGTTACGATGATGAGAGCAGGATGCAGGCAGTTCCGCTGTTTAATCTTCTCCGGCGAAACGCAAATAAAGTTCCGGCACAGCTGTATCATTAACCCCGTGGTGATTAACAAACCACAAGACGCCAGTATACGACCGTTGTTGACATGTCCTCTCTTTCAAAGTACTTGAAGTAGACATCGCTCATTTTTACACTTTATGCACTGTCCGTGACGCTATCGTCCATAATTACGCAGTTCGTCACATTCATATAGTCTTAGCCACAACTACACAGTTCATAGAGTTGTTCTTGTGTGTGAAGCACACCGCAAACAATGTCCAATCTGTTCTCGCATTTCAAACTTCGACAACATCACTGAAAGTCATTAATATTCCACAGTTAATTAAAGTCTTCACTTTCACGGCTTGACAGAATGTGATATACAACAGTTCCACCACCCAAAACCAATACCAGCAAAGTTCATTCGCATAAAAGCACACTTCGTGTCGGCCACAACAAAGTAATGTTAGCGGCACTTTCACAGTCCGGCTTATTTACTCTTAAAGTTCGCTGGCGATGGCATTACATACCGCAGTGGTAAAGAGAATTAACAATCTGATAGGTCGATACCACTGTCCATACAATTACGTATGCTTTTCATAAAACGCAGTATTATTTTTCCCGCGCATGCTTAACAGACACACCATCCACCATCCCCTCTACGACGCAACAAACTTTCGACTCTTGATATCACTATCGCTGTCGCCTGTCTATAGATGTTATATGGTTATCGTAAATTACATAAACCTTTATAAATGTTATTGACTGCATTTTTCGCAATTAATAATATTCCAAAAGAGAACTTTACAAACTTTACCACAGGTACAAAGCAAGAAACATATTTATCCATTGGCAAACGAAATAATCACAATTACATCTTAACATTTAAAAAACCACAGTAGAATGTTACATAATCACACTTAGAAATGCCCATATGAACAAAAGAAAAAGAATAGAAATCTAAAGAAAATCACGAAAAGAAATTTTATATGCGTAATTAGCAATGTCTTCACCATTGACAGAGACCGCCCCGCCGACAGTTGAAGGGGGTCGTAATGTGTAATAGGCAGACATCTATCCAGACCATCACACAGGAATTCCAAACTGCATCAGAATCAACTGCAAGTACTATGACAGCTAGACGGGAGGTTAGAAAACTTGGATTTCATTGTCGAGCGGCTGCTCATAAGCCACACATCACGCCGGTAAATGCCAAACGACGCCTCGCTTGGTGTTAGGAGAGTAAATATTGGACGACTGAGCAGTGGGAAAACGTTGTGTGGAGTGACGAGTCACGGTACACAATGTGGCGATCAGATGGCAGGGTGTGGGTATGGCGAATGACGGTGAACGTCATCTGCCTGCGTGTGTAGTGCCAACAGTAAAATTCGGAGGCGGTGGTGTTATAGTGTAGTCGTGTTTTTCATGGAGGGAACTTGCACCCCTTGTTCTTCTGCGTAGCACTATCACAGCACAGGCCTACATTGATGTTTTACTCACCTTCTTGCATCCCACTGTTGAAGAGCAATTCCGGAATGTCGATTGCATCTTTCAACACGATCGAGCACCTGTTCGTAATGAACGACCTGTAGCAGAATGATTACACGACAATATCATGCCTGTAATGGACTGACCTGCACAGAGTGCTGACCTGAATCCTAAAGAAAACCTATGCGATGTTTTGGAACCCCGACTTCGTCCTACGCCTCTCCGACCGACCGATACCTCTCCTCAGTGCAGCACTCCGTGAAAAAAGGGCTGTCATTTACCAAGAAACCTTCCAGCACCTGACAGAACATATGCCTGAGAGAGTGTAAGCGGTCATCAAGGCTAAGGGGGGCCAACACCATATTGAATTCCAGAATTACCGATGGAGGGCACCACGAACTTGTAAGTCATTTTCAGCCAGATGTCAGGATACTTTTGATCACATAATGTATACATAGAAGGAAGCAATATATTGGTTGACTCTTCTTAGAACGTATAGTCGCGGAATTTTAAGAGTAAACAGCAGCTTGATGCACCTCGTCTCTCTTTAAGCATCTGGCACTAGAAGGGATGAGCACTTCTGTATCACTTCTATGCTTATGGTTCAAATGGCTCTGAGCACTATGGGACTCAACTGCTGTGGTCATAAGTCCCCTAGAACTTAGAACTACTTAAACCTAACTAACCTAAGGACAGCACACAACACCCAGCCATCACGAGGCAGAGAAAATCCCTGACCCCGCCGGGAATCGAACCCGGGAACCCGGGCGTGGGAAGCGAGAACGCTACCGCACGACCACGAGATGCGGGCCTATGCTTATGAAACAATTCGTGATCAGGTGTATTCGTACCTAGATTTCGGGTGCAACAAACTGATTGATAACTTTTTCATGTGGAGAATCAGGTTTTGCTTTAAATGGGCAGCAAAATGAATTTGTAAGAAGACATCTGAATTAACAGGAAAACTTTCACATACGAAGAGACCGTGCAATGAAAAGAAAATAAATAATGACCAAAAGAATATAAGCAATATCTCACTGATCATGCTACACACTAAAACAATGCCGGCCGCGGTGGTCTCGCGGTTCTAGGCGCGCAGTCCGGAACCGTGCGACTGCTACGGTCGCAGGTTCGAATCCTGCCTCGGGCATGGATGTGTGTGATGTCCTTAGGTTAGTTAGGTTTGAGTAGTTCTAAGTTCTAGGGGACTGATGACCACAGCTGTTAAGTCCCATAGTGCTCAGAGCCATTTGAACCATTTGAACTAAAACAATAACAAACATAAATTTGAAAGATAAAAAGACTAAAAATTAATGAATACCCTCTCTCTCTCTCTCTCTCTCTCTCTCTCTCTCTCTCTCTCTCTCACGCACACACACACACACACACACACACACACACACACACACACACACACACACACACACACAAACAAACACACACAAATCAAATGAACAAATATCAAACAATACATACCCAATCCAAACAAAATACGAAAGTGAAACACAGAGCGACAGTTGCCAACACTACACACTGTATGCAGTGAAATCTGCAAGTGAAATATTGCAATTAATTCGGGTGAAAAAATGCTGGAAATAGGTCGTCTGGAGCACGAAGACCGAGTAAATACATCTTCATGACGACATGCACGAGCAAACAACGTAAGAAATCATAAGTAACAATAAACGATAACTTATACTCACGAAAACTGTGCTGCAAAAGTTATTTCTAACCTGAGAAACAAGACGACAACGTGAGGAAACACTGAGGTGATAAAGGTCATGGGATACCTCCTAATATCTTGTCGCTCCTCCTTCTGCCCGGCTTACTGCAGCAATTCGAGGTGGGATGGAGTCAACAACCTGTTGGAAGTCACCTGCAGAAATATTCAGCCATGCAACGTATATAGCCGTCCATAACAGCGAAAGTGTTGCCGGAGCAGGCTTTCGTGCCTCTCGATTACGTCCAATAAATGTTCGATGGGATTCATATCGGCACATCCGGGTGGCCAAACTACAATACTGGCCATTATAATTGCTACACCACGAAGATGACGTGCTACAGACACGAAATTTCACCGACAGGAAGAAGATGCTGTGATATGCACACGATTAGCTTTTCACACCATTCACACAAGGTTGGCGCCGGTGGCGACACCTAGAACGTGCTGACATGAGGAAAGTTACCAACCGATTTCTCATGCACGAACAGCAGCTGACCGGCGTTGCCTGGTGAAACGTTGTTGTGATGCCTCGTCTAAGGAGGAGAAATGCGTACCGTCACGCTTCCGACTTTGATAAAGGTCGGATTGTAGCCTATGGCGATTGAGGTTTATCGTATCGCGACATTGCTGCTCGCGTTGGTCGAGATCCAATGACTGTTAGCGGAATATGGAATCGGTGGGTTCTGGACGGTAATACGGAACGCCGCGCTGGATCCCAACGGCCTCGTATCACTAGCAGTCGAGATGACTGGCATCTTATCCGCATGGCTGTAACGGATCGTGCAGCCACGTCTCGATCCCTGAGTCTACAGATGGGGACGTTTCAAGACAATAACCATCTGCACGAACAGTTCGACGACGTTTGCAGCAGCATAGACTATCTTCTCGGAGACCATGGTTGCGGTTACCCGTGACGCTGCATCACAGACAGGAGCGCCTGTGATGGTGTACTCAACGATGGACCTGGGTGCACGAATGACAAAACGTCATTTTTTCGGATGAATCCACGTTCTGTTTACAGCATCATGATGGTCGCATCCGTGTTTGGCGACATCGCGGCGAACGCACATTGGAAGCGTGTATTCGTCATCGCCCTACTGGCGTATCACCCGGCGTGATGGTATGGGGTGCCACTGGTTACACGTCTCGGTCACCTCTTTTTCGCATTGATGGCACTTTGAACAGTGGACGTTACATTTCAGATGTGTTACGACCCGTGGCTCTACCCTTCATTCGATCCATGCGAAACCCTACATTTCAACTGGATAATGCACGACCGTTTGTTGCAGGTCCTGTACGGGCCTTTCTGGATACAGAAAATGTTCGCGTGCTGCCCTGGCCGGCACATTCTCCAGATCTCTCACCAACTGAAAACGTCTGGTCAACGGTGGCCGAGCAACTGGCTCGTCACAATACGAAAGTCACTACTCTTGATGAACTGTGGTATCGCGTTGAAGCTGCATGGGCAGCTGTACCTGTACACGCCATCCAAGCTCTGACTCAAGGCCCAGGCGTACGAAGGTCGTTATTAGGGCCAGAGATGGTTGTTCTGGGTACTGATTTCTCAGGATCTATGCACCCATATTGAGTGAAAATGTAATCACATGTCAGTTCTAGTATAATATACTTGTCCAATGAATACCCGTTTATCATCTGCATTTCTTCTTGGTGTAGCAATTTTAATGGCCAGAAGTGTATTTAGTCGAACTGTCCAGAATGTTCTTCTAACCAATCGCGAACAATTGCGACTGGGTGGCATGGCGCACTGTCATTTAAAACAACTGAACAGTTGTTTGGGAACACGAAGTCCATGAATGGCCTCAAATGGACTCCAAGCAGCCGAACATCCAAAGGACCCAGTCCGTTCCATGTAAATACAGCCCACACTATTAAGGAGACATCACTTATCACCAGTTTGCACAGTGCGTTGATGAGAACTTGGGCCCGTGGCTTCGTGGAATTTGCACCACATTCGAAAGCTACCATCAGCTCTTACCACAGAAATTCTCATCTGAGCAGGCCACGGTTTTCCAGTCGTGTAGGGACCAAGCGGTATTGTGACGAACCCAGCAGAGGCGATGCAGGCGATGTCATGTTGTAAGCAAAGGTACCCGTGTCGGTCGTCTGCTGCTTAGCCCATCACAGCCGAATTTCGCAGCACTGTCCTAACAGGTACGTTTGTCGTACGTCCCACATTGATTTCTACGGTTATTTCATGCAGTGTTGTTTCGCCGGCCGAAGTGGCCGTGCGGTTAAAGGCGCTGCAGTCTGGAACCGCAAGACCGCTACGGTCGCAGGTTCGAATCCTGCCTCGGGCATGGATGTTTGTGATGTCCTTAGGTTAGTTAGGTTTAACTAGTTCTAAGTTCTAGGGGACTAATGACCTCAGCAGTTGAGTCCCATAGTGCTCAGAGCCATTTGAACCAGCCATGCAGTGTTGCTTGTCTGTTAGCACTGACAACTCTGCGGAGACGCTGTTGCTCTCGGTCGCTGGGTGAAGGTCGTCGCCCATTGCATTGTCTGTGATAAGAGTTAATTACTGAAATGAGGCATTTTCGGCACAGTATCGGCACTGTGGATTTCGGGATAGTGAATTCCATAACGATTTCTGAAACGGACTGACTCATACGTCTAGCTCCAACTACCATTCTGCGTTCAAAGTCTGTTAATAGCCCTCGTGCGGCCATAACGACGTGGGATACCTTTTCCCATCAATCACCTGAGTACAAACGACAGCTCTTCCTATGCACTGCTATTATATATATATATATATATATATATATATATATATATATATATATATTCATAAATTAAGGATAATGCTGATACATGCTCTGGTGGACGGTTTGCGGGTTTAAATCACCTTGGGGTATGACCGTGTGGTGCATTTGACCTACGGTCCTCGCTCATTGGCGCTGGCAGCAGTCCACATACGCAGAGGTGTGTTGGTGAATGTCAGAGTACGGTGCAGCGAGTAAGTGTGCACACTTTTTCAGACGTGCGAATGGTGACTGTGTGTTGAAAATGGCTCAAAGAACACATATTGGTGACGTTATGAGGGGTAGAACACTAGGGCGACTGGAGGTTGCTCAAACACGGTAGGTCGTAGCACGGGCCCTCCGTCTGCCACAAAGTGAGGTCTCAAGATTATGGCAACGATTCCAGCAGACAGGAAACGTGTCCAGGCGCTGCAGTACGGGAGGTCCACAGTGTACAACACCACAAGAAGACCCATATCTCACCAACAGTGCCCGCAGACGGCCACGGAGTACTGCAAGTAGCCTTGCTCAAGACCTTACCGCAGCCACTGGAAGTTGTCTCCAGACACACAGTCTACAGACGATTCAACCGAAATCGTTTATTCGCCCGAAGACCTGCAAGGTGCATTCCACTGACCTCTGGTCACTGGAGAGCCAATGAGGCCTGGTGCTAAGAACACAGTACATAGTCATTGGAACAGTTGTCCCAGGTTATGTTCACGGACGAGTCCAGGTATAGTCTGAACAGTGATTCTCGCCGGGTTTTCATCTGGCGTGAACCAGGAACAAGATACCAACCCCTTAATGTCCTTGAAAGGAACCTGTATGGAGGTCGGGGTTTGATGGTGTGGGGTAGGATTATGATTGATGCACGTACGCCCCTGCATGTCTTTGACAGAGGAACTCTAGCAGGTCAGGTCTATCGGAACGTCATTTTGCACCAGTATGTCCGCCTTTTCAGCGGTGCAGTGGGTCACACCTTCCTCCTGATAGATGATAACGCACGGCCCCACAGAACTGACATCGCGTAGGAGTACCTTGGAACAGAAGATATCAGGCGAATGGAGTGACCTGCTTGTTCTCCAGACCTAAACACCATCGAGCACGTCTGGGATGCTCTCGGTCGACGTATCGCTGCACGTCTTCAAATCCCTACGACACTTCAGGAACTCCGACAGGCACTGGTGCAAGAATGGGAGGCTATACCCCAATAGCTGCTCGACCACCTGATCCAGAGTATGCCAATCCGTTGTGGGGCCTGTGTACGTGTGCATGGTGATCATATCCCATATTGATGTCGGGGTACATGCACAGGAAGCTGTGGATTTTTGAAACACGTGTGTTTCGGGACGGCTTTGTCAACATGCAGATATGTGTCGTGTGTGTTCCTTATGTGCCAATGCTATTAGCGCCAGTTTTGTGTAGTGCCACGTTGTGTGTTACCACATTCTGCAATCATCCGTCATTTATGAGCTTGAGTATATATATACTAAACCGGAGACCTACAAACGACGGAGAGGTTTCGTCCCCCGCCATACCACTTAGTGGTTCACAACCCCACAACAGGCCACAGCAGTCCACCCACCCCACCGCCACCCCACACCGAACTCAGGTTATTGTGCGGTTCGGCCCCTAGTGAAACCCCCCGGGAGCGTCTGATACCAGATGAGTGTAACCCCAAATGATTGCATGGTACAATATTTATGCTGTACGCGTTCGTAGAAACGGTGTTTGCGCAGCAATCGCCGACCCATTGTAACTGAGGTAAAATAAGGGAACCAGTCCGCATTCGTCGAGGTAGATGGAAAATCGCCTGAAAATACATCCACATATACATATGAATTTGGCCAGGTATGGACCGCATACAACTTAAGACTTATGGTGTTTCTTTTTCTTCCGTTCTTCCCAGTAGTTCTTCATTTTCTCGCCAACTGCTCGTCTCTGGTCATCTGTCCACACTCTCTTGGGTCGAGTTTTTGGCTCATCTTCTTCATAGTTTGCGTTTTCTGTCAGTAGCCTGAAGTGATTGCTGTCACGTATTATTTCTTCTGTAACACCTATTTTGTTGGCGTCTTTCTTTACTGCTTCTATCCATCCTACAGTTCTTTTTCAGCTTACTAACGTAAGTAAAATTTTTCTTTATGATCCCTGTTTCTTCCATTCTTTCTAAATGCCCATAAAAGTTTTGCCGTCTCTTCCTCATTGTATCTGTTATATTTTCTGTATTTTTGTATATGTCTTCATTTGTCCTTTTACTCCACCTATTTTCCTTCTTTTCCTCAGGACCTAGACTTTTTCTTAGTATTTTTCTCTCTCTTTTTTCTGGTTCTCTTAATTCGCCTTTCTTATTTAGTGTGAGGCACTCTGATCCATACGTTGCTTGTGTCCTACTAACTGAATTATAATGTTTAATCTTCACTTGTGTGGATATTGATTTCTTATTGTAGTAGTTTTGTGTTAATTTATATGCAAATTCTAACGTTTTTTATTCTTTCTGTATTTGTTGTGTTATCCAGTCCAATGGCCTATATCCGCCCCCCAGGTAATTGAATCTACCAACTCTTTTAATTTTTCCATACTTTGTTTTCATAAACTTTTCTGTATTATGTTTGTGTTCTATATACTCGGTTTTTTCATAGGATATTTTTAGCCCAGTCTTTTCAGCAATCTCGTGTAACAGATCAAGCATAACTGTTGCGTCTGTTCGGTTTTCAGTTATCATCCGCAAAGGCTAAACATTTCACTTCAAATTTGTTCTTTCCTTGGCCCATGCTCATACCCTTTGTGCCTCTGTTTTTTAATGTGTTTTCCCATGTTTTTACTATTTTATCTAAAACCAAGTTACAGAGAATTGGGGACAGTCCGTCTCCTTGTCGAGCTCCGTTTTGATTTCTTGATGTTGAATCTGTGAGCGTTTGTTCAACAAGTCTTCTGGTGTTTTCATCTATCCCTGATTCATAAAGTATCTGGAATAGTGTTTGTCTGTCAATTCAGTCGTAGGCTTTCTTCAAGTCTACGAAAGTAAGTACTGTATTTTTATTTTGTATAGCTCTTACTCTCAGAATTGTTTTTAAATTATGAATCTGTTCTGCACATGATCTACCTTTTCTAAATCCTGCTTGATAATCTCCTATATTAGGTCCTTCTTGTTCCTCTATTCTATTTAAAAGTGGTTTAGAAAGTATTTTGTATGTCACTGGTAACAAGGATATGCCCCTGTAGCTGTTGGTGTCTGTTTTATCTCCATTTTATGAAGAGGGTGTATCAATGCTTGTTTCCAATCACTGGGTATGATTCCTTTTGTCCAAACGTCTTTAATTACTTTGTGAATTTTCTGTCATGCGGAGAAGACCCCTAGTTTTCACATTTCTGCTACTATCTCATCCTCACCTGGTGCTTTGTGTTTTGTAATTCTTCAATGCTTTGATAATTTTTTCTATTTCTTCTACTGTAGGTGGTTCCGATGGCGGATTTTCATGTTGTGGTTTTTGAAATTGTAATCTGTCATTAAGTTCTTCACAATTTAATAGATTTTCAAAGTATTCAGCTAAAATTTGGCAGTTCTCTTTATTGCTTAAAACCATTTTTCCATTTTTATCTTTAAAAATGTAAACTTGGTGACTGGAATCCTGTTAAAAATTCTCTGAAAGTCTTATACAAGTCTCTAGTGTTGTTCCTTTTAAAGTCTGAATCCATTTATTCTAATCTGTCTTTTGTCATATTTTCTTTTCACTGATCTGATGATTTTTGCTGTCTTTTTCCTTTCTTCTTTAAACTCTTCCCAGTATTCATGTTTCGTATTATTGTTCCATTTTTTCCATGCCTTTAGTCGATTGTCAATTGCTTACCCGCCAGGGTAGCCGAGAGCGCTAACGCGCTGCTTCCTGGGCTCGGATAGGCGCGCCGGCCCCGGATCGAATCTGTCCGGCGGATTAACGACCACGGCCAGAGTGCCGGCCAGCCTGGATGTGGTTTTTCGGCGGTTTTCCACATCCTACTAGGTGAATATCGGGCTGGTCCCCACGTCCCGCCTCAGTTACACGACTCGCAGACATTTGAAAACACATTCACACTATTTCACGATTTACGCTACCCACAGACAGCTGGGGTACATTAATTCCTTCCTGGGGGTAATGGGGTGGCGGCAGGAAGGGCATCCGGCCACCCCTTCAAATTAACCATGCCAAATACGTACTTAACCCTGCCAACCCCGCGTAGAATGCGGGATAAAGGCAGTAGCAAAAGAAAGAAAGTCTATTGTCATTGCTTCATCACACAGCTCGTTCCACCATCTGTGTTTTAGCATTCTTCGTGGTTGTCCCATTTCTTTAACTGACTCTAGCATTGTTTCTTTAATTTCTTCCCAATCATACATTTTTCTTGTGTTTAGTATATCACAGAATTTGTCCTCATTTTGCATGAGAAATTTAGTGTTTACTCTTGGAAATCTTCTTGGTTTTGGTTTGGGTTTGTTCGGTTGGAACATGGTCTTTATTTCAGTCAGATAATGGTCTGAGTCTATGTTTAGGCCCTTCCACACTCTGACATCCAAGATTTCCTTGTAGTTGCGATTCGTTATTGCCACATGGTCAAACTGATATTCACCTTGATTTGGATTAGGTGATGCCCAAGTTTTTTTTTTCTTTCTTGCAAGTTTCCTGAAACATGTCGACATTAGTTTTAGATTAAATTGCTTACAAAAATCTATGAGTCTTTCCCCATTTCTGTTGGTTTTTGCATGTGCTGGATAATCTCCAACTACTGATTTAAATTTTATTTCTTTGCCAACTTGTGCATTTAAGTCAGCCACCAAATTTTTTTTATGTTCTTTTGGTAATATGGATCTTTCGTGTTCTAGCATTTCCCAAAAATCTTCCACTTTGTCAACATTTGTTCTGTTATGTTGGTTGATAGGTGCATGCATGTGCATTTATAATGGTGTAAAGTTTATTGCCTGACTTGAACGTCAGAAATAGGGTGTCCCATTTATCTTGACCACCCTAAATAACTGTCCAGATGCAAATTACGAAATGTTTCAAGCAACCATTCTTTAGCCGTCAATGGGACATCAATCAGCATGCTTCGTTGTAGCTTTGTTTTCTACAAAGATATGAACAGCGATATGACGTTTTTAAATGGCACCCTGTATTTTTTATTCGGTAATTCATTTCCTCTCCTAAAGACCTATTAAAAAATGTATCACAGTGTACCATTCTCTGAAACACAATGTTATTAATTACGTAACACAACACTGACTTTGAGTCCGGGATCAAAAACTCGTCCACTTGCTGGAGTTGTCAGAAAACAAATGCAAACCTAGTAAAAACATAACACAAAATTGACTGAATCTCCTGTACCATTGCCCAGGAGTAGAGCATTGAAAGGTGCTCCAAGTGGTGATCCTTGACACCGATACGCTGGTGCACTCATTGATTGAAGGAATTATTTACTGCTTCCAGTGTTGCCTGCTGAAGAGAATTACAAGCAAGCACGACACGTTCCTGCATGTGCTCTGGAGTTGCTGTAACGTCTTCCATGCAGCCCCAAAGAAAACAGTCCAGAGGATTTAAATCAGGGACCTTGCAGGCCAAGTAACTGTTCCTCCCCGACCAATCCATCTGGCCGGATACTTTCGGTTCAGAACACGACGTGCACGCAAGGCATTATGTGCTGGACCTCCATCGTGTTGATACCACATAAGCATTCTGGTTCTTAGCGGCACTTCATCCAGAAGAGGAGGAAGAATTCGTCTGAGGAAGTTGGCATACGCTGTGCCGTTTAGACTACCATTGATGAAATAACGGCCAATAATTGTGCCAAGCATCCCACACGAGACGTTAACTCTCCATTGACGCTAATGTTCCACCTGTCTAAGCCTTCGTGGGTTGTCCAATAATGCATGTTCCTTGTATTTACCTGTCCTTTGTTTGAGAAAGAACATTCATCGGTAAATAGAACATCGGAGAAGTAGTTCGGGTTGGCGAGGATTTGCTGCTGTGCCCACTGACAGAACTGTACACTATTGTGGAAATCATTCCCATGCAATTCTCGGTGTATGTGTACATGGTAAGGGTGGAACCGGTGACGTGTAAGAATACGATGTACACTGGTTTTAAGAATGCCAATCTCGTGTTCAAGCTGTCGTGTGCTCACATGTGGATTCATAGCAACGGAAGCGAGAACAGTAAATTCGACAGCTTCGTCTGTGTGAGTGCTACGACGACTGCGTTGTCGTGGGTTGAAACTTCCCGTTTCCTGAAGCGTCGCAGCAAGACGAGAAAACATTCGTCGAGACGGTGGGTTCTTGTCAGGATATCTCTCTCTGTACAGTTCCGCTGCCTGAGCAGCATTTCGCATTTCGCCTACCTCCCAAAACTACAATAAAAGAAACGTTATGTCGATGCAGTTTCTGGGAAGGACAGCCTATATTGTATGCCTACTCTACCCAATAGTATTTAAAAGGACTAAACTACTGTACTAAATGTACTCATACGTAAGAAAGAAGTATTGCAATTACTGGTGTTCATTCTACTCACACAACTCTTCGACTGACGATAGTTGACGGAATGACGGGTGAGCATTGTAAATATGTTTACATTTGTCCTCTGTCAACGTCAGCACGTGGATGTGTGCCATTACCCGAGTACCTGCACTAAGCGCTGGGATCGTAACCTCAATGTTCTTTTATGTAATTAATAACGTTGTTTTTCAGTGAATCGTACACTGTGATGCATTTTTTAATAGGTCTTTAGGAGGGGAATGAATTACTGAATAAAACATACAGTGTGCCATTTAAAAAAGTCACACCGCTGTCCATATCTGTGTAAAAAAACGAAGCTACAACGACGGCAATCATGCTGATTGATGTCCCCTTGACGGCTAAAGACCATCTACTTGAAACATTTTGTAATTTTCATCTGGACAAACAGTTATTTAGGGTGGTCAAGATAAATGGGACACATATGTGTATATATATATATATATATATATATATATATATATATATATATATATATATATATATATATATATATATATGACACTGAAGATATTTCGCCGGCCGCGGTAGCCGAGCGGTACTAGGCGCGTCAGTCCGGAACCGCGCGATCTGCTACGGTCGCAGGTTCGAATCCTGCCTCGGGCATGGATGTGTGTGATGTCCTTAGGTTGGTTAGGTTTAAGTAGTTCTAAGTTATAGGGGACTGATGACCTCAGATGTTAAGTCCCATAGTGCTCAGCGCCATTTGAACCATTTTTGAAGATGTTTCATAAATGAAAGAAGCGAAAAGTGTACGCCAAAAATCAAGCTGCCTTTTATTTAGATGCAAAGACAAAACATGCCTCAATGAAAGAAAAATTATCTGATAATTTGCATACTGCGTACTTTCAAATGCAGTCTGGGATAGTTCTAATTAGTGCTCTTATGCAGTACAAGATTGCGTTTACCAAGTACTGGACAACGCCAGGAAATCGGCTAGTGATAAAGTGTTACACCAGGTAACAGGGCCAGTGCTACTGCCCGTATAGCACGCCGTAGCTCGGCACGAAACACGACGCGGCAGGAAGAAACGCTGTGGTGGAATCTTCTGCTTGTAGCAAAAACCAGAGCTGCGCGGAGGTGCTGACGAGGAATCGCACGCACGGCGCCCGATTGGAAGTAGCAGGTAGTGGGTAGTGGTTCGTGACTCAGGCACTGCGCTGGCAGTGACCGCTGGTGACCCCGGCAGTGGCCACGCCCACATCGCGCCCCGCCCACGCACAGTAGTAGTCGCAGCCACTGACCGCCACCCCACACCACACTACTCCCTGGCAAGGGGAGTGGGGGGTAGGGGGAGTCACCGCGTACCCGGATCTCGGCACCAGCGAATGTGGGCGCGTGGCTTCATTAGCACGACCGTCGCTGCCTGGAAAACACAGAACCGAACCTTAATAACTTTTTACTAGCACCCAGCTCACTTTGCGAAGAAAAAAATCTAAATCTTGTTTTCTGGGTTCAACGTCTTGATCTAAAGAGGAACCGGCGCTGAGCTGTTCTTTCTACAGGGTACTGCACTCCAGATTTTTCTCTCATTAATCTCTGGTGACCCCTTGCATCGTATGCCACATCTAATTTGTGTCAAAATAACGAATGGAAATTATGGTACTTTTGAGATGATGACGAATATTTCACTGAGTCCTCGAAACCAGGTAACTTAATAGATCGATTTGCGCCTGAAATCTTGTTACCACATTTCCAAATGTTAGGATATAAGATTCATAATCATACTTCACTCCATTTGGTGTTGGGGAGCGTGGTGTCACCGCCAGACACCACACTTGCTAGGTGGTAGCCTTTAAATCGGCCGCGGTCTGTTAGTATACGTCGGACCCGCGTGTCGCCACTATCAGTGATTGCAGACCGAGCGCCGCCACACGTCAGGTCTAGTCTAGAGAGACTCCCTAGCACTCGCCCCAGTTGTACAGCCGACTTTGCTAGCGATGGTTCACTGTCTACATACATACGCTCTCATTTGCAGAGACGACAGTTTAGCACTGCCTTCAGCTACGTCATTTGCTACGACCTAGCAAGGCGCCATATTCAGTTACTATAATTACTATCTTCAAGAATGTATTCTGAACAGATAATATTGTGAATCATGTACCGTCAAGAGCGACGTTCATCATTAATGGATTACAGGTAAGTATCAAACTAATTACGTCCGTTTTCTGAATTCTCATTCCTTGTCATGTTCCAGACCTCACGTCGGTATAGTTCTTCCCTCCTCACGCCAGCCTGCGTGAGCTAAAACGCGTGCATTTCCGCCTCCACTCCTAACACGGTGTTGGCTCTTCCGCTAACACAAAAGGGAGGTGGGGGGAGGGCAGGTAATTGTTACATCTTCATTGTTGTCTTGCACAGGCTACAACGAATCCAAATAATAACAACCAGACTAGAATTTCGACATGGTTTATTCGGCACGAGTCGTATGCTTTATCTAGTCTGTTTAGTACTTGTGTACGTATAGGTCATTAGAGATAGTGTGTCAGCAGATGGTAGATCTGCCTTCACCATGAAATGACATTATATCAATGGTCATTCGTTATCGCAGGCTGCATTCCGTCTTTATATGTACATGTAAAAAGCACCAATGGCTTATTTTGATAAATACAACCCAACTAGAATTCATTCCCTTTCGATAATTCTGTTTGCACACGTGACCACAGTATCTATATTTTTTCAGATGAAAAAATTGTCTGTCATGAGCGGCATAATATTCTAATTTTATTTCCTATTGGCCAATTTCGATTTTTTTATCACTACCCTTCCAAAAATGAAAAACAGACAGAATAAAACACGTAACGTATACCGAAAACACCATATACTAGCGTTGTCAGTTTACAGTCTTTGAGTTATAAAGTCGTTCACTATATCTTTTTTATACTTTGGGACAGATTCATGTGTGAATTTCGGTATACCATGAGAATAAGTTTGATGTCGTTGCATGAAACGACGTGGATTCTCTTAGTTATTTGCTGTTCAATAAGTACACCAGTCATACTGTGCATTTGTCTCCGACATGAATGGTAAATGTTCTGACCGTAATTGATAGAGATGACGCTTGTGTTTGTAAGAGGGTACAAATGTGGACTGGTGGATTGTTAGCACGCTACCTGTGTTGTGAGATGTTGCATTAACGTTATCTGAATGTAAGTACTAATTTTATGTTAAACTGACAACGCTGTCATTTGGTGTTTTTATATGCGTTACATGTCTTATTCTATATTTGTTATTATGCATTTTATAGGTTTCTTGATAATGAATACAAATCTAAACTAGCCAACACTAAATAAGGTATATCCCATAACGAACAATGGTTTCATTCCTTCTCACCTAATATTCATGCAATCGGATAGGTGAAACACGTACAAAAACCATCGGTATGTTAGTTGGTGCGCCTGGGAGCAGGCACCCAACCAATCTCTCGTGTAATGAAAGTAGCTTTCACGTAGCGTGCTCCTGGCAGTGCCCTACAGAGACACCACCCCGTTGCTGTAGCGAATAACACAGACATTCCTTCTGAAACCGTGAAAAAGAGGTTTTATACACAGTCAGCAAGATCTGCTGAGGCTGCATTGCGATAAAAACAAAGTGATTCGCTCATCAAATACAACGATACTCCCAACAGTGTCAATTTACGTTGATGTTTGTACTGGGCGGTCACCAGTCAAATTTAGCAGTGTATCGTATTCTGTAACTAAATAAAACTCTTTCAAGAAATGTGATGGAGATTTAGTGTAATATACTTCAGTGTTCTTGCATTATTACAAGTGTTTATCATTTATGTACTAATATATATATACAGTTAAACAGGTGACAAAAGCAGCTGATCTTCACTCGAAGAATTACAGCAACCAGCCCTGTTTAACTTATTACAATACACGTTTCTGATGTAATAGTTAGCATTACTACGTGATTGTTGTTAATAAAGGAGACAAATTTCCGGCACCTGCCTGCCATCATCATGAATAGTGTTTTACGAGGGTTGCCCAGAAAGTCATGCGCTGCATTTTTTTCAACAATTCTTAGTTGAACAAATGAGAATTACACACACGAAAGAATGTTGTAGTTACACACCCTACTTTTCCACGTAATCTCCATCCCGTTCTATGGCCTTCCTCCACCGCGAAACAAGAGCGTGTATCCCTCGTCGGTACCAGTCCTCATACTGGTTGAGGAGCCAGTGCTTCACTGTGTGAATCACCTCCTCATCGTCCTCAAAATGTCTATCGTGGAGCTCCGCCGAACCGCCTTCTGATGACCTCACCCTCCGTGAGCAGCGACTAACTGTACTTCTGTCGACAGCAGATGCTCCATAGATTTTGTACAAGCGTTTGTGATTATTCTCCACAATTCCTTTCTCTGCAGCGAGAAATTCAATTACGGCACGTAGCTTGTAATGTACAGTCATGCTCAAAAGTACCCGAACGACCTGAATTGCATTTCGCTTGATTCGCATACAAACCACATAACGTAGCTGTCCAGCAGGTCCTCTAATCGCTCCTTGGTACAGTCGTGTGACTATTGAAAATGCTTCCAACAAATCACCACTAGAAAACACTACTCTGTATCGCAATAACTCTAGATGTAAAGTAATACTTCGATACTACAAATATCAGGGAACACCTCATCACAGGTAAGACTGTCCTTAAGGCTCGTGAGCTCATATTTATTACAATAAATGACATACCTGAAATGTTACCACTCTCATTATTACGTCAGATAGGTAATGCACGTAGTAAGTTCGTCGTATTCATGATTTCCTCTTCAAAGTAACATACCGTACTTATTATTTAACACGAAATGACATTAAAAATTTAAGTTATTCACGAGCAGCTAGTTGAGAATATGTATGAACTTCAAATGACACGACGAACCGTCTCGTTCTGCATATGGATTCAAACCCAGGTCATGCAGACTAAGCAAAGATTTCGTGATGGCGGAAACTAACAGTCATTCCTGATTAGGCATACAGAGAGTGATATACCTCGATTTTAGACAGTATCAGTTAGCAAATACCAACTTTAAATTACATAACGCAAACATTTTTAACGGACCCGAATTCCTACCCAGCTCCTATTGTCCCTGTTAACGAACTACGAGAGATGTTAAATATTGCTTCCTAACAAATAACTTATTTGAAATGCCGTGAGGTAAAGCTTTGTGTTGGACAGGGATTCGAACCCAGAACCTAATAGGATAGATATCGAAGCACAATCAACTGTGACATATCGCATTTTCTCGGCAGTAGCTAGATGTTTTAACTGAAATGACGAGACGAAACATTAATTTTTTCCTTTCTAGGACTCCAACCCCGCACCTATCGCTGTTATATTCTAGAGAAAACGAACGTTAAATGTGGGTTTGTTGCACCAGCAGCGACATGTGAGCATGTTTGGACTAGATATAATGTGACGGAAAGTTCAGTGCTGACTGGGAATAGAGCCCAACACATATCGTTGTTGACTACACGCAAAGAGACGTCAGCTACCGAAATTTCTCCACCAGCAGCTCGGAATAACATCTTGTTGAACTTACAGTGATCTCGCAAATAGTTCTGTGTCTCACTGAGAGTCAAAAACGTCAAATATCGTTAGTGTTGACAACGAATGAAAATACGTTAAAAATCGAAATTATTATCCACCAGCAGATAGGTGTTCTCATGCTAGATCTTGATATACTTAGTGAAATGGGCCAGGATTCGAACTCATTGACGCGCAACATGTGGAGATGTTGAGGAATCTGCAGTTTTGAACAAACGACAAATTGTAGCCGAGGTGTGTTGTCACGAAGAGAACAAATTCCGCGTTGAGGGCGGTCTGAGTTGTGAAATATGGCTTCCCGGCTAAGACACAAGTTGAAAATATGGTCATTATTTTTTATTTACTTAAATTTGCCATATTTCGTGACAGTACCTTTTCCGTTAGACGTTTGCAAGGCGATATTAGTCTTGGCTTCAGTTGTCTAAGTATGATTCCACAATGCATCTATGTCAGCTGCAGAAATGACGTGTTTCAACGTGTTCCTCTCATTTTGGTGTTTCAAATACAGTTTCTTCAAATGTAGTTTCTTCTTTTTAGTTAATATAAAAATAATAGTAACATAATTCAAAATTATTTATGACTGCGACCTTCACATTGTTCTTCCGTCAACACACACCAAGAGTTAGCTGCCGACTGAGTATAGTCAAAGACGACTCAAACGTCAAAGATATTTTACACAATGCACAAGCTTCCACTTGTAATGTCTCTTTGCTATTCTTCGATACATTTTCTAATAGTAATCAATATGCTTTTACTTTCAAAAACAGAAGTAAATTAACATATAATAAGACAAATTATAATAAATTCTGACAAAAATATAAGGAAACATTTACAATTCGGTATCGACAAATACGGTAAAAAAAATAACATCTCTCAGATCCATTACAGTTGCATTCCCAGGTCAGAAAAATTTTATGGACCTACAGAAGCTCTACTCCAGACTTTATAGTGGTTCAACCTTACGTCTACTTGGTAGAGAAGGAATATCATTTTTAATGTGAATTTAAGACCACAATGCCATTATATCCTCACTTGGTGTAGCCAGAAGAGAATGGAATCTGTCTCTCCCCATCTAAAATTACTAACCGAAGTTGGAATCGAACCCAGACCATACCTATAGGAACCTCTCATCAGCCCAACAGACCACCAATCCCTCTTCTGAGTGGCTCATTTTTCTATCATAACGCCATTGTGCCACACTGGCTGAGAATTCTGACACACAGGCTCCCTGTATCAATTTGGAGCATGTTCAGTAAATTCATTTACTTGGTTGACCGAATCACCACGAAGTAGCTGCCTCGGCTACCAGGTGCTTACATTCAACTTTATTTTGTAATTACCAAAATAAAATCACGTAACTACCACCAACACAGAACCACCAACAGTGTAGGATGCAGAAATTTAAATAGGAAGTGTTCCTTTCCACTTGAGCTACTCTATTGCGCTATCTGTTTGTTGAATACGTCGTGCAGTGCAAAAGAAAAGGTATAACTGTTTGTCTCTCATAAGTATTGACCTGGCCATATGCATTATCCCACAGCACTGTGGAATACAGAAGTTCTGGAGGAATAGTTTTGGCTTCTGGAGCTGTGGTAGCTATGTGTCGGCTAGTAGCGTAATGGGAAGTATCGCGCACGGTAGATAAGATGTCGCGAGTTTGAGTACATTCACTGCTATATTTTTTAAAACGCAATTCTGCTGTCTGCTAAAGTTATCAATCTAATGGAACTTGTAATATAATTCCCTTCACTTCTCAACCCAAAATAGTCACATGTGGAAAAACGGCTAACTTCTGCGACATTTTGTTCATTTCAGGTTTAACAGACAGCCAGACAGTAGATGTATCTCGAAACTATTGTATTATGTATGGGTAGAGCGCATCGTGCCAAAATACGTCGGAAAAGTATTTTCTATATTAGCTGTCGTCTGGTAGTGGCATTTTATTCTTCTTCAAACCTTGTTTGACAGCTTTAACTCAGAACAAGTTTACTACATGCATGTAATCAATAAACGGCATGTGTATTTTTAGACTGTTATAGATAACATCAGAGAATTCCCATGTATCGTTGATGATTAATTTCTCTCTCATGTTTACTATTGTTTTAACAACACTAAAGGAAACCTTACGAAAATTGTGAACTGTATTATAAAAAAAGAAATAAAACTACTCACGACAACCTTACGACGAAAGTCTGTTTTATTAAAGCTGAGTATCTGTACACAAGCGTGCCTCTATTGACACGAATTGGTGAAATACTACTTACTTAGATTTTGATTGGGTTTGTGTTTAATTGGTATGCTGTGTCATACTCAAGATGTATGCAAATGTGGCATTTCATAAATAAAGTTATGTATTCCTGGAAACCCAAAATGTTCTTGTCAGCAGCGGAAAGAGGCGTTACCTGTTGTGCAACATTGTACGTTTTTCACCATTTCATTATGAGCCGAAAGTATTTTATAGCGATTTCCTTATCGACGTTTGATCTGACTGTTTGTAGCTCTTTCATAGAAGGGATAAAAACGCTACACTTAGTGAGACTGGAACTGTGAACCATAACAGAGGCTTTCTCACAAGTCAGCACCGTACCACATAGCTGGCGAAGAAATATGTCTTAGTATCCTCTTACGAGACCAATAGTAGGTAGAACTGGTAAACCGCTATTTGAAGGACGAGATTAGTTGCGATTTCTACGTGCAACGACTTTCCTGGTTTGAAAACCGTAAATTTACAATCTTTTGTTACACCTCAAGCGTTAACCACTCAGATTATTCAATGGAAATAACAAGAAAAATCTAATGAACTTTGAGGCTTAAATCCGTGCACACCAGGAAGTAACTCGTCGTTCACAGTGTTGCCAAACATACATTGCCTTGTTGCCAAAACTCAGTTACAATACCAGCAGGAAGAAGACGAACCGATGTGAACTTACAGGGGGCTAGGAAGTGACCATAGCTGGTGCCTCCAAGTCGCGGCTGCTATGGCCTGGAATACGTAATGCGTCTGTTTCGCATTTCTGTAACTAGGTTTAGGGACTGGAGCGTAGTTACTAATAATACTCAGATCTGACTCCAAACTAAGCATCATAAATCAGTAACTCTCATAGTTGTTTTTATATTTCTTTCGTAAGTGTACTCAAAACTAAGAAACTCATTCACTGACGTTTTCGTGACTCGCCGATAGTCGAGCACAACAAACAAATAACAAAAAAAAATGTGTGAGTGTGTGTGTGTGTGTGTGTGTGTGTGTGTGTGTGTGACAGAGAGAGAGATAAAAATCAAAAAGAATGAGAGAGTAAAAAGATGTAAAGAAATTGAATCATGGTATGTAAAGAACTCTTTCATTAAAATGGCACGTTCCACGTCCTAATCCAATCATATCATATTGATGACTAGCCATGAAGAGTCATGAATTACCGAAGTTTTTGCCAATACCAGTAACCAAACCTAAACTTGAAAATAAAAGACGACAATTTTTGTAATAAACTGGGACTTCCGCCAAGACCCTTTCGTCCCTGTTAATTAACCACGAAAGATGTCTGATATACCTCTATTCTGAAGGAACAAAGTGTGCATGCATTTAAAGATGAAGTACATGATGTGAAGTTCTGTGACAGAGACACGAACCCATCACGGTTCCTTCCCTGTCTACGGAATCCTTTTCAGGTTAATATCAAACATCAGCAATTACTCGTAGATTACATTAAAACTAAAGTAGTTGATGAAGACGTTACTTGATAACAAAAACGCGCTGCCTTTCTTCATTTACTTGCGCCTAGAAATGGCTATGGAGTACTGCCAAACCCAAAGGCAAGAGATCTTACTGCCTTCCGATACACGTCGCTGTCAGTTCTTCCATTTGATTTGGTCGACATGACCAGTTTCAGGTTGTGTACGACGGACAATGTTTTAGAAAATCAATTGTTTTCCTTTACAATAAACAGAAAGGTTTTCATTCCAAGTACCCAGTACAAAATTTTCGCAATATTAGTTCTAATTTAATATTCGCTTCTATAATGTAGGAAAGTATTTCACAGTTGCAAAAATCGCATCCAACTCATTGACCTTACACTTAGTCCTGACCATAAATTCTAGCTCAGAGTGACACCAGATTAAGTAACCTAATGTAGCGAAGACTGTTTGCCAGTGCTCTTTCTCACCGGAAAATACGCAATTCACTCATTGGGCTCCATAAGTACACTGAAACAGTAATTTCTGTGTGTATGCAATGCATACGGATTAGAATTTAGTGGTGCTATCTCTTCCACTTCTGTATACAATATGCCTGACCTAAACGGGTCCTTTATCATTACAGGCCCTGGGCAGTGCAACATCATACTGACAACAGTAATGGTGCTTATACTGACAACCTGACAGTTCGTTTTACCTGATTTTGTAATCTTTTAAGTGAAACCACATGACCTTCCAGTGGGAGACATTTCATCCCCCTTTTCCTTCTGTGAAATTTGTCAGTTAGCTTTTTGCCTTCTAGCCAGCGAAATGCGGCGCAGTACGGCCGGTAAACGATTCACAAACCACGATTTAGTGCCGTTAAGACGATTTCATTAAACATTGTCGTTGTTGTTGTTGTGGTCTTCAGTCCTGAGATTGGTTTGATGCAGCTCTCCATGCTAATCTATCCTGTGCAAGCTCCTTCATCTCCCAGTACCTACTACAACATACATCCTTATGAATCTGGTTAGTGTATTCATCTCTTGGTCTCCCTCTACGATTTTTACCGTCCATGCTGCCCTCCAATGCTAAATTTGTGATCCCTTGATGCCTCAGGACATGTCCTACCAACCGATCCCTTCTTCTAGTCAAGTTGTGCCTCAAACTTCTCTTCTTCCCAATTCTATTCAATACCTCCTTATTAGTTACGTGATCTACCCACCTAATCTTCAACATTCTTCTGTAGCACCACATTTCGAAAGCTTCTATTCTCTTCTTGTCCAAACTATTTATTGTCCATGTTTCACTTCCATACATGGCTACACTCCATACAAATACTTTCAGAAATGACTTCCTGACACTCAAATCTATACTCGATGTTAACAAATTTCTCTTCTTCAGAAACGCTTTCCTTGCCATTGCCAGTCTACATTTTATATCCTCTCTACTTCGACCATCATCAGTTATTTTGCTCCCCAAATAGCAAAACTCCTTTACTACTTTAAGTGTCTCATTTCCTAATCTAATTCCCTCAGCATCACCCGACTTAACTCGACTACATTCCATTATCCTCGTTTTCCTTTTGTTGATGTTCATCTTATATTCTCCTTTCAAGACACTGTCCAGTCCGTTCAACTGCTCTTCCAAGTCCTTTGCTGTCTCTGACAGAATTACAATGTCATCTGCGAACCTCAAAGTTTTTATTTCTTCTCCATGGATTTTAATACCTACTCGTAGCTGAAGGAATTTAGTTTCGTCTTAAATCGTCTCAATCTGCAATGTTCACAGACATCTCAAATAGGAAAAAGCTCATTATCCAGGTACGAAGGTTGTAAAACAAACTTCCCACAGTTTGTGTCAGGTTGATCTTTTAGTCTGATAGCACTGTGTAAGTATTTGGTCTATGAGGTATCACAAGTAGTGTTCCTGTAGCTGTGGGTATTATTGGTCGAAAACGAGTTTAACACCAATAGGTACAGTACTGCTAAATATTCTAAATGGTTATCAACCTGAGTTCATCCGCAAACTGAGGCGAATTTATAATATCCTTGTCTTCCTTGAGTGGCCATTGGAAGGCGTTTACACTCACGTATACAATACTATGAATACTTCGGACGCTATAGTTAACGTTGCTCTCATAAACTACTTTTGTTTTTTAATTCTTCTGGGTCTTCAGCGTGCAATATGTGTTGTACATACAGTCTTAGAGCAAAAAATTGACCGCCGAGTCGTTCACGTAAAGTGAGCAATACAGTCGTGCTCCTCTCAGAATCCTATGTCCGGCAGTATGCTCGATCTGGCAACATTGTAGACTGCGGCACTTCCCAGAGGAAGTCTTGACTTCAGTCTTAGTACATTATTCTTGATTACGACCGTAGTCTTGAGGTAAAATGCGAGACTAGCTAATACGACGTCTGGTAACTAAAAGCACACGTCGACAAAGTTTTTATCGCCCCTTTCTTCTCGGTGCTGAAGCTACGAGTGTAATTCAAGCGAATCTACAACAGATTTCGCTTTCTGTCACACTGGTAATAACAGTTTGGTCCAACAATGTTTTAGCGAAAGATTTCTTTGCCGACCATCTGCCTCTAAACACCGCATGCGTCTGAGTTCTCTGGGACCCGTTTTCTGCCTACCGGCGGGGGCTGAGACACTGGATTGTCTCGCCTTCTGCCGACAACGTCTGTTCCACTCCGCACTCTCGACCATGTAAAATGCTTTAATGTTGTTGAGTGGTGACCCATAAAATCTGTCTACGATTTGTTCAAATGGCTCTGAGCACTATGGGACTTAACATCTGTGGTCACCAGTCCCCTAGAACTTAGAATTACCTAAACCTAACTATCCAAAGGACATCACACACATCCATGCCCAAGGCAGGATTCGAACCTGCGACCGTAGCGGTTACGTGGTTCCAGACTGAAGTGCCTACGATTTGTTTCACTCTTGATAGCAAAGGAGGCACAAAACCGTTTTTATTTGATGATTATTTTATTACACTAGAATGCAATACATCCATGCACAGAATTAATTTCGTTGTTTCTGATCCAGTGCACTACAATTAAAGCGTCACATTCTGTTCTTTTTCCTGTCACGGGAGGCTCCTCAAATAATTTATTATTGTCATGGATTCATATGTGTTAGTCAAGGCACAGAGTGTAAACGCAATGTAATGTGTTTGATTTCTTTCTTTGATTCTCTATGGTAAATGGATGCAAAAGATTGTGTCAATACCTATCAGAACCTGCTCTATAGCTACTCAGGCAAATTGCTTGTTTTTGAGGTCTACACCTTAATTAATGGAGAAGTGAACGCTGTTCACAAGTGATATTTAAAATATTCAATTGGATTTAAGGCGACAAAATTGCCCATATTTGAAGCTACCCAGAGAAAAAGTAAGTTGCTAGAGCCGCTGTTAGCAAGTATCTGCAGGGAGTTCCTAATTGCTTCTGTGGAAATTTAGCATAGAGGCCCTATAGTAATAAAGGGGTTCATTTCCTTCACACTTATCACCCTGGCATGTGAGTCTTAAGTGAAGAACAATATTGAAATTCGTATCGCTGATGGTCGATTCGAATTTCTTCAGAGACGCTGGTATTGCGAAGCAGCCTGGCAGTCAGAAAGACAAGATCTATGACCATTAACTCAACTTACTGAGTCGAGCTACCAAGAGCTGTCTAAAGGTTTTCTTCCGATTTCGATACAGAATTTTTTTCTGGAAACTCGCAGCTCCATAAAATATATCAGGAAGAAAAAGCTCGCATACTCTGGCCCCTACCACGGTTACAACTGACGACTGATTGAGCTGTTCTGACCCAAGACACGGGCGGTACCACCGGGCTACGGACACACTGCTGCCTGAACGCCACTCTCATCACGGTATTTGTCGCTCAGCCTTATAACGCATCGTGAAAGATAATAAAAGGTGTCACTTATGTGAAGAATAGTATTTCTTTAGGCAAAAAATTAAATTTTCTGTTTCAGTGTCTTAGTTTACATGAGGATTATATAGCACGAGTCATTCAAATGGAAAGGGAATATCAAGTGAATTTAGCGAGTCAATTCAGTACCATACGCGGAAGTGATTGCACTGTCACAGTGTTGCCTGATGTTTGTGACGATGTTGCCAATTCTCAGCTGTGCTAGGAACAGCTCTGTAGCGGTATGCGAGGAGAATCCCGTGCTCGTGTCATTGGGGGATATGGAGAGGAGGCGCGAGGTTTGGTTAATATGCAGCGTTTTCTCCTACCAGTTGTGTCAAAGATTCAGGTGTATAATCTTCCATCACGATTACAGTTTCCTACAAAATATATACGAATAAAACACTTACCTTGTTACTTTGTGACAAAAGATTATTTCAGTACAATAAAAAGTCTTTGGAAATCACTTATGCCCACCTGTCACAAAAGTAAGATAACAAACACTTTGCTCCCCAAAATCGATTGCACCTATGTGCAGTCTTGTGACGTTTAAATAAATCGTCTTAACGGCACTAAATCGTGGTTTGTGAATCATTTACCGGCCGTACTCTGCCGCAGTTCACTGGTTGGAAGGCATAAAGCTTACTGACAAATTTCACAGAAGGAAAAGGGGGACGAAATGTCTCCCACTGGAAGGTCATGTTGTTTTATTTAAATGATTACAAAATCAGGTAAAACGAACTGTCAGGTTGTCAGTATAAGCACATTACTGTTGTCAGTATAATGTTGCACTGCCCAGGGCCTGTAATGATAAAGGGCCCGTTTAGGTCAGGCATATTGTATACAGAAGTGGAAGAGAGAGCACCACTAAATTCTAATCCGTATGCATTGCATACACACAGAAATTACTGTTTCAGTGTACTTATGGAGCCCAATGAGTGAATTGCGTATTTTCCGGTGAGAAAGAGCACTGGCAAATAGTCTTCGCTACATTAGGTTACTTAATCTGGTGTCACTCTGAGCTAGAATTTATGGTCAGGACTCAGTGTAAGGTCAATGAGTCGGATGCGAGTTTTGCAACTGTGAAATACTTTCCTACATTATAGAAGCGAATATTAAATTTGAACTAATATTGCGAAAAGTTTGAACTTGAATACTTAGAACGAATATCTTTCTGTTTATTGTAAAGGAAAACATTTGATTTTCTAAAACATTGTCTGTCATACACAACTTGAAACAGGTCATGTCGACCAAATCGTATGGAAGAACTGACAGCGATGTATATCGGAAGGCAGTAAGATCTCTTGCCTTTGGGTTTGGCAGTACTCCATAGCCATTTCTAGGCGCAAGTAAATGAAGAAAGGCAGCGCGTTTTTGTTATCAAGTAACGTCTTCATCAATTACTTTAGTTTTAATGTAATCTACGAGTAATTACTGATGTTTGATATTAACATGAACAGGATTCCGTAGACAGGGAAAGAACCTGTTCTTGGGAAACTACTTCTATAGTGACCAAAAGGCATCACATGATCTTCAAGTACAGTGTTCCAGCAGCGGTATGAAGAAAATGATAGTAATAATGACGGTAATAATCGAATTATCCGGTAACTTCACACTTCCCAGTGGATTTTCTCACACTAAGAAATTTGCTGATTTGTGAAAATTTCAAAATGCCTAGGAGAGTCCTTACATCCTGCTGACTTGAGAATAGCATAATCTCCGCTTCAGAAGCTTGATTCCACTTAACCATTTAATAGACTCGTGTTTTTCCACCGTGACGAATTTCGTAAGCTAAGCAAATCATCTGTTACAGCACACTCCTGGGGCTGGGAAATGTGGCCACAATGGTCTGGTGGAACGAACTATCGCAGGTGTAATGGATGGGTTCAGGTATTTACTTTTAAGCGGCACAAACAGATTTACTTTACCCCTGGTATAGAGAAAGACGTTATAATCTAGAATCCTCATTAAACATCACGTTCCTTCATTACCAACTGGGCAGAGACGGTTTACGTTGGGAAATGACATAGCGGAAGTCATGGTAAACAGAAATATAATCGCCAGTGAAATTACTTATATTAGAAAATTTTATTTTATTTGATGAACCGATAGCCATTAAAAGGAACAGGGCTCTTCCTTTACTTGTACTTGATTCAACTAGAGACGTTGAAAAATTTGGTGCTGGTCTGTGATTCGAATTCGTAACTCCTCTTTCGAGGATCTGAATCTCTCGGAACAGTATAGTTCAATCATTTCGTTCCTTTTCTCAAGACTGCAGTCTTCTCTAGGTCTCCTCCACAGGTAAGTATGTGGGTCTGAATCCCGATCCAGTACAAAAATATCCATAATTTCATTTCAAGCCCTATAACGTACGCACCGGCCTGTTAGTGAAAATTAACGTACATTTTCAATGTCTGTTCATGTGTTGCCAACAATCGCAATAGGTGTCGTTATTTCTGGTCAAACACGCACACATCTTACTATTGGTGAGTAAGCACCTGATACTTAAGCAATATTCGTGGATGCACAGTAGGTGTGCAGTTTGATTGTCGCTTAGGCACAAAATTTTGTATTATTATTTTAGATTCAAACATGTAGCAGCTGGTAAGAAAAACCGATAAGAAACATTTGATTTTACTTAGTTAACAATCCGATTACGTGTTGGGTTCGTATCTCCGTCACAGAACTTCACATCATGCACTTCATCTTTAAATGAATGCACACTTTGTTACTTCAGAATAGAGGTTTATCAGATATCTTTCGTGCTTAGTTAACAGGGATGAAAGGGTCTTGATAAAAGTCCCAGTTTATTACAAAAATTGACGTCTTTTATTTTCAAGTTTAGATTTGGTTACTGGTATTGGCAAAAATTTCGGTAATTCATGACTCTTCATGGTTAGTCACCAATATGTTTAGATGACATTAAATTAATTCTTGTTTCATAGATAATGAATACGATATTTCGTAATGATGTGGAACGTGTAATTTTAATGAATGATTACGTTACATACCATGGTTCAATTTCTTTACAATTTTTTACACTCTCTCTCTCTCTTTCTTTATTATTTTTATCTCTCTCTCTCTCTCTCTCTCTCTCTCACTGTCACACACACACTCACACACACACACACACACACACACACACATTCTTTTTTTATTTTTATTTGTTTGTTGTGCTCGACTATCGCCGAGGCACGAAAACGTCTGTGAATGAGTTTTTTAGTTTTGAGTACGCTTACGAAAAAAATATAAAAGCAACTATGAGAGTTACTGATTTCTGATGCTTAGTTTGCAGTCAGTTCTGACTATTATTAGAAACTACACTCCAGTCCCTAAACCTAGTTACAGAAATACGAATCAGACGCATTACGTATTCCAGGCCATAGCAGCCGCGACTTGAAGACACCAGCTATGGTCACTTCCCAGCCCGCTGTAAGATCACATCGGTTCGTCTTCTTCCTGCTGGTATTGTAACTGAGTTTTGGCAACAAGGCAATGTATGTTTGGCAACACTGTGAACGACGAGTTGCTTCCTTGTGTGCACGGAATTAAGCCTCAAAGTTTACTTGATTTTACCTGCCATTTTCATTGAATAATTTGAGTTGTTATCGCTTGAGGTGTAACAAAAGATTGTAAATTTACGGTTTTCAAACCAGGAAAATCGTTGCACGTGGAAATCGCAACTAATCTCGTCCTTCAAACAGTGGTTTATGAGTTCTAGAAACTACTGGTCTCGTAAGAGGATACTAAGACACATTTTTCTTCCCCAGCTCTGTGGTAACGTACTGACCTGTGAAACAGAGTCTGTTATGGTTCACAGTTCCAGTCTCACTGAGCGTAGCGTTTTTATCCCTTCTATGAAAGAGCTACAAACAGTCAGATCAAACGTCGATAAGGAAATCGCAAGAAAATACTTTCGGTTCATAGTGCGGTGGTGAAAAACCTACAGTGCTGCACAACAGGTAACGCCTCTTTCCGCTGCTGACAAGAAAATTTTGGGTTTCCACGAATACATAACTTTATTTATGAAATGCCACATTTGCATACATCTTGTGTATGTCACAGCATACAAATTAAATACAAATCCAATCAAAATCTAAGTGAGTAGTATTTTACCAATTCGTGTCAATAGAGGCACGCTTGTGTACAGATACTCAGCTTTATTAAAACAGACTTTCGTCATAAGGTTATCGTGGGTAGTTTTATTTCATTTCTTATAATACAGCTCACAATTTTCGTAAGGTTTCCTTTAGTGTTGTTAAAACAATAGTAAACATGAGACAGAAATTAATCATCAACGATACATGGGAATTCTCTGATGTTATCTATAACAGTCTAAAAATACACATGCCGTTTATTGATTACATGCATGTAGTAAACTTGTTCTGAGTTAAAGCTGTCAAACAAGGTTTGAAGAAGAATAAAATGCCACTACCAGACGACAGCTAATATAGAAAATACTTTTCCGACGTATTTTGGCACGATGCGCTCTACCCATACATAATACAAAAGTTTCGAGATGCATCTACTGTCTGGCTGTCGGTTAAACCTGAAATGAACAAAATGTCGCAGAAGTTAGCCCCTTTTCCACATACGACTATTTTGGTTTGAGAAGTGAAGGGAATTATGTTACAAGTTCCATTAGATTGATAACTTTAGCAGACAGCAGAATTGCGTTTTAAAAAATATAGCAGTGAATGTACTCGAACTCCCGACATCTTATCTACCGTGCGCGATACTTCCCATTACGCTACTAGCCGACACATAGCTACAACAGCTTCAGACGTCAAAAACGATTCCTCCAGAACTTCTGCATTCCACAGCGCTGTGGGATAATGCATATGGCCGGATCTAGACTTCTGAGAGACAGACAGTTATGCCTTTTCTTTTGCACTGCACGACGTATTCAACAAACAGATAGCGCAATAGAGTAGCTCAAGTGGAAAGTAACACTACCTATTTAAATTTCTGCATCCTACACTGTTGGCAGTTCTGTTTTGGTGGCAGTTACGTGATTTTATTTTGGTGATTACAAAGTAAAGTTGAATGTATGCACTGGGTAGCCGAGGCAGCTACTTCATGGTGATTCGGTCAACCAAATAAATGAACTTACTGAACATGCTGCAAATTAATACAAGGAGCCTGTGTGTCAGAATTCTCAGCCAGTGTGGCACAATGGCGTTATGATAGAAATATGAGCCACTCACAAGAGTGGTCTGTTGGGCTGATGAAAGGTTCCTATGTCTATGGGCTGGGTTCGATTCCAACTTCGGTCAGTGATTTTAGATGGGGCGAGAGAGATTCCATTCTCTTCTGGCTACACCAAGTGAAGAAGATGTAATGGCATTGTGGTCTTAAATTCACATTAAAAATGATATTCCTTCTCTACCAAGTAGACGTAAGGTTGAACCACTATAAAGTCTGGAGTGGCGACATGTAGAAACTCTATCACCAGTAACCTTTCTTATACTAGTTATTTATTTCTAGTGACGAAACAAACGCTATGTAGGCTCACAGGACACTTATTTCATCTTTTATCTGAGCTTCTGTATGTCGATAAAATTTGTTCTGAACTGGGAACGCAACTCAGACCGCCCTTAACGCGAAATTTGTTCCCTTCGTGACAATACACGTCGGCTACAATTTGTTGTTTGTTCAAAACTGCAGATTCCTCAACATCTCCACATGTTGCGCGTCAGTGGGTTCGAATCCTGGCCCATTTCGCTATGTATTACCAAGATCTAGCATGAGAACACCTATCTGCTGGTGGATAATAATTTCGATTTTTAACGTAATTTCATTCGTTGTCAACACTAACGATATTTGACGTTTTTGACTCCCAGTGAGACACAGAACTATTTGCGAGATCGCTGTAAGTTCAACAAGATGTTATTCCGAGCTGCTGGTGGAGAAATTTCGGTAGCTGACGTCTCTTTGCGTGTAGTCAACAACGATATGTGCTGGGCTCTATTCCCAGTCAGCACTGAACTTTTCGTCATATTATTTCTAGTTCAAACATGCTCACATGTCGCTGCTGGTGCAACAAACCCACATTTAACGTTCGTTTTCTCTAGAATATAACAGCGATAGGTGCGGGGTTGGAGTCCTAGAAAGGAAAAAATTAATATTTCGTCTCGTCATTTCAGTTAAAACATCTAGCTACTGCCGAGAGAATGCGATATGTCACAGTTGATTGTGCTTCGATATCTATCCTATTAGGTTCTGGGTTCGAATCCCTGTCCAACACAAAGCTTTACCTCACGGCATTTCAAATAAGTTATTTGTTAAGAAGCAATATTTAACATCTCTCGTAGTTCGTTAACAGGGACAATAGGAGCTGGGTAGGAATTCGGGTCCGTTAAAAATGTTTGCGTTATGTAATTTAAAGTTGGTATTTGCTAATTGATACTGTCTAAAATCGAGGTATATCACTCTCTGTATGCCTAATCAGGAATGACTGTTAGTTTCCTCCATCACGAAATCTTTGCTTAGTCTGCATGACTTGGGTTTGAATCCATATGCAGAACGAGACGGTTCGTCGTGTCATTTGAAGTTCATACATATTCTCAACTAGCTGCTCGTGAACAACTTAAATTTTTAATGTCATTTCGTGTTAAATAATAAGTACGGTATGTTACTTTGAAGAGGAAGTCATGAATACGACGAACTTACTACGTGCATTACCTATCTGACGTAATAATGGGAGTGGTAACATTTCAGGTATGTCATTTATTGTAATAAATATGAGCTCACGAGCCTTAAGGACAGTCTTACCTGTGATGAGGTGTTCCCTGATATTTGTAGTATCATAGAATTACTTTACATCTAGAGTTATTACGATACAGAGTAGTGTTTTCTAGTGGTGACTTATTGGAACCATTTTCAATAGTCAAACGACTGTACCAAGGAGCGATAAGAGGACCTGCTAGACAGCTGCGTTATGTGGGTTGCATGCGAATCAGGCGAAATGCAATTAAGGCGTTCGGATACTTTTGAGCACGACTGTACATCATCTACAGATGATGTACATTTTGAAACTGTTCTGCAGCTACGCTGTCGGAAGTGTCGGAAACTCAGCGCGCTCACTCAGGAGACTTCAGATAATACGTACGTAACGTTTCGCATTCGTAGCATTGTTTTCGGCTGAAAAAAAAGATGCGGTGCATTAGTTTCTGTGCAATCCTCGTAAATGAAACCGTCTAGATCACTAGATACAGTAATGTTATTTATCATGAAGTTCCTGTATCTGCCATAATCAGATATGAAAAGCTTTAAACGTACAAAATAAGGTTCAGCGTCAATATTAAAATCTATACCTTATCGGGGCTTCAACTCAGGCCCCGATTAGGTATAGAATTCAATATCGACACTGAACTTCGTCTCGTAAGTTCAAAATTTTTTTTGTATCGGATGATGGGAGGTGCCGAAACGTCCTGATCAGTAAAGACATTTTATTTTGATATATAGACGGTTTCATTCACAAAACTATGTGATCGAATTTTAAATGTAATTTCATTTCAATTGTAGTGTCGGAGGTAAACGCATGACTAATTCAAGTATTAGGTGAATGCTGTTGCGATTGTATACTAACAAGTGTGTATGATACTGGCATAAGGAGCTGCCAACTGCAAAAAGAACAGTAGCTTATTTCTAAATTAAATGTCAGTATCTGACTCCTAAACATATGCCCGCTAAAGAAACTGGAAGACTCTTGCCTGTGTTGAACACACGCGAATATACTTGACTATCGTTTTCCTAGGTCCCACGATTCGCACATTGTTACTATCTACATCGGTAACGTCAGTCTACTGGTAGAACTGTTGAACACGTTTTGTGATCCTTCATCATCAATGTCTTTGAAGACGAAAATCCGTTTCATAGGCATCAACAAGGAGATCTTGTAATCTTGCGAAACTCAGACCGTTCTATTAGCCTATGAGATCCAGAGCACAGTAGGCAGAAGCATCGATGTTGACATCGTATTCCTTACCTTAGGAGAGGCAATCGACAGTTTCATATTATCGATAAAGGTACGAGGACGAAACTGCGCAATTTCGGACGACGTGCTGGTTGGTCTCAGGGCTTGCCAGTAGACAGAACTCTTAATGGGGCGAAATCGTAAGATGTATAAGTAACTTCTGCGTCAGAAGTGTTTTAGCGGCGTCAGTGTTCTCCATACACATAAAGAATCGTGTGGTTAATGTTGTGATGCTGTTGTATATGACAAAGTTACAACGCCATAAACTGTATCAAATTGTAGGAAGAACAGCAGAGGATCGGCTACTGGTGTATGGACCGCCAATTGATTTACAACGTAAATAAATTAAATACACTGAGTGCAGAGGACGGAAATACTCAACTGTGCTCAATAACGCTGTCACCGGTAAATCATAGGAAAAAGTAACAGAGTTGAAATATGAGGGGGCTATCGTTAAGAGCGACGAAACCAGAAGGATCACATAAAATCAATTATAGGAAAAAGCAAATGCCAGGCTGACGTTCACTGGAAAGATCCTACCAAACTGTAACTCATCCACGAAAGAGATCCCTTACAAAACAATCGTTCGGTAGATTCTCGAATATCGGTCTTTGGTCTGGGAACCTCTGTAGGTGGAATTAATAAAGGCATGGAGAAGATACGAGGAATGGGGTCGCCTTCCGACATGGGTTTGTTTAGTGGGCGCGAAAACGTTAGAGAGTCTCTCGTCAGATTCCGTTGGCAGACGCTACAAGAGCTGTGTTGCAAGACACAGAGTGGATTGCTGTTGAAATTCCGAGATGGTACGTTCCAAGGAGAGCCAGGCAATATACACAGTGTACAAAACCATATGTCATATATATTTCACCTACATCTACGTCATACTCCGAAACACACCAAATGGAGTGCGGCGGTGGGAACTTTTGTACCATTAACTGAGCCCTCCAAACCTGTTCCACTCGCGAATAGCGCGTTGGAAGAATAATCGTCGGTAAGCCCCTGCATTGGCTCTAATTTCTCGAGTTTTCTCCCCATTGTCATTACGGGAGTCGTATGTAGGGGGAGGCAATATGCTGTCCGACTCTTCCCGGAAAGCGCTCACTCGAAATTTCAATAGTAAATCTCCCCGTGATGCACAACGCCTCTCTTGTAACGCCTGCCAATGGAATGTGTTTAGCATCTCCGTAACACTCTCGAGCCGACTAAAGGATCCCGAGACGAGAAGTGCCGCTCTTCGTTGGCTCTTCTCTATCTGGCAGAAGTAAAGCTGTGAGGACGGTGCGTGAGTCGTGCTAGAATAGCTCAGATGGTAGAACACTTGCCCGCGAAAGACAAAGGTCCTGAGTTCGAGTCTCGGGCCGGCACACAGTTTTAATCTCCCAGGAAGTTTCATATCACCGCACACTCGGCTGCAGAATGAAAATATCGTTCTGTACACATTATCTGTGCCTATAACTGTGCACACACTGGGGTGTACGAATGAGGAATCAAAACTCTGAGTTATCTTACCACATGTTGAAAACCATTTGTTAATATCTATTATACATTTAAAGGTATTAAAGTCCTAAGTTGAAAAGACAGAGATGGTGCTACATGCTTAACGCTGTATGTTGCTTTGAAGCCGATGCCAAGTCAAATGCCCCAAAACATTGACTACTTTTTATGATTGCTCCCTATTGTTAATTTCTGTCTGGGGCAGACAATAGAAAATAGAAAATGTTATCATCAGGAGTAACTAAAATGGAACGACAATGTAAAACCCGTTTCAGGAAAATGTTTCAGCGCTTCCTTGAGTACCTCAACGTCAAGAAGAAATTTACAGACATTCCTCGGGTCCCAAACGTACATTTAATCCAGTAATACTACGCAATCCTCCTTGTTAATGTAAATTTTTATTTGTTACACGTTTCAAATAACGAAAAAAATAGAAGTGTGTGGTATGAAGAGGCTGATTTCGTAAACCAGCAGTTTCCTTTATACCGACTGACGACGGTCTGTATCCTCTTCCAGAAAATTCTGAGAACATGTTTTGCTATGTTTGGTCGGTTTCCAGTATTTCCTTCTCACACCATCACACGCCCTGAAATATTAACAACATTTTTTTTCATGATTAGACTATGGTAGAAACATAGCCAGACTTCGTTGCTTGTGACGTTGCTATTCACTCTATGATGTAATGAATTTTAGATTTCTAAACACACGTGTGAGTGAATTCTGTTCTCTCAAGCATCCTGATATCCGCAATCCTTTAGAAAAAAATTATTTTGGTAGTCTGCGCAACTACTCATGCACCGCGTGGCGTACCTCTTCATCAGAGCGGGCCCATGACTGATCTGTAAACATGCTGCAGTGTCATTCAGTGTCACTCGGCGGTTTTCCTTCACTATGACTTCAACTGCTGCAATGTTCTGTGGAGTCACAACTCTTTGTGCCTGACCTGGGCGAGAAGCATCTTCCACTGAAGCCACACCATTTGCAAACTTCCTACTCAATTCGTAGACTTGGTGCAGTGACAAACATGCATCACCGTACTGAACCCTCAGTCGTCGATGAATTTCAATAGGTTTCACGCCTTCACTACGCAAAAACCGAATAACAGTACGCTGTCCTTCCCTGGTGCAAGTCGCAAGTGGGGGGAGGGGGGGGGGGCATCTTAATACTGATACTGCTACGTATGTGTGCATCTGCACTACGCTGCCACCTACAGGCCATTCTGCACGCTGTTTGTAGCACACTTATCAACTTACAGGATAATTTAGATTCGTTTTTACAAATTTAACGTTTTCATTTAACTCACACTCGTAGTGTCAGAGGTGACTGAAACTCGCAAGTACCATGAAACTAATTATGTTTATTATAGTTACAAGTAGCAGTGGTACTCTCCAAAATGGATGTACTTATGTCGCACCGGCCTCAGCAAAAGCAACAGAGGTATGTGGCCCAAAGCTGAAGTAATTTCGAAAAGAACGGTGATGTTAAAGGGGCGAATGCTGAGGGGTAGACGTAAGCTACAAGAGACACACAGAGAGCCTCTCCCTTCCACCTTCGACAAAAACACCAGCACCAGGCTAGTAAGACAACAATCTGTGATACAAATTTTAAGCCAATCTAGGAATTCCGTCTGTATTATGCGATCCCTAGCTATAAGACCTCTTCAGAAGCACCCCTAACTCCACTATACTAGGACCTTATGGAAGGGGAAGGGGTGTACAGATCGCCCAACCCTTCTGACATTCATCTCGAATTTTTCATTTCAGTATTTTCTGGTGACGGTCAAGTATAATTCATTGTGACCTACGAGCTGTTTGTATCCAATATTGATTGGGGGCGTAGTCACGTGTCCACTGATGGCCGCTGCAGAAAGTCTTTGACTCGAAGCCACAATCTCTCTCTCTCTCTCTCTCTCTCTCTCTCTCTCTCTCTCTCTCTTTTTCTGGCCCCGGCTGCTAGTTAGGCCGTTCGCTTCCTAACTCCTTTGCGGACTATAGTTACACATTTCTAAAGTCTCTTCTCTTGACCCCGCCAATAATGGGTGACGCCTTAAATACCATCCTTGGCGTTCCCGAGTAAGGAATAAATTTCTTTTTTGTTCGTAAAAAAAGTCTGTATCGCGGACAAGATCAGTTTGGATTCCGTAGAAATATTGGAACTTGTGAGGAAATACTGACCCTACGACTTATCTTAGAAGAAAAATTAAGGAAAGGCAAACCTACGTTTCTAGCATTTGTAGACTTAGAGAAAGCTTTTGACAATGTTGACTGGAATACTCTATTTCAAATTCTGAATGTGCCAGGGGTAAAATACAGGGAACGAAAGGCTATTTACAATTTTTTCAGAAACCAGATGGCAGCTATAAGAGTCGAGGGGCACGAAAGGCAAGCAGTGGTTGGGAAGGGAGTGAGACAGGGTTGTAGCCTCTCCCCAATGTTATTCAATCTGTATATTGAGCAAGCAGTAAAGGAAACAAAAGAAAAATTCGGAGTAGGTATTAAAATCCATGGAGAAGAAATAAAAACTTTGAGGTTCGCCGATGACATTGTAATTCTGTCAGAGACAGCAAAGGACTTGGAAGAGCAGTTGAACGGAATGGACAGTGTCTTGAAAGGAGGATATCCTTTGAACATTAACAAAGGCAAAACGAGAATAAGGGAATGTACTCGAATTAAGTCGGGTGATGCTGAGGGAATTAGATTAGGAAATGGCACATTTAAAGTAGTAAAGGAGTTTTGCTATTTGGGGAGCAAAAAACTGATGATGGTCGAAGTAGAGAGGATATAAAGTGTAGACTGGCAATGGCAAGGAAAGCGTTTCTGAAGAAGAGGAATTTGTTAACATCGAGTATAGATTTAAGTTTCAGGATGTCGTTTCTGAAAGTATTTGTATGGAGTATAGCCACGTATGGAGTGAAACATGGACGATAATTAGTTTGGACTAGAAGAGAATAGAAGCTTTCGAAATGTGGTGCTACAGAAGAATGCTGAAGATTAGATGGGTTGATCACATAACTAATGAGGAGGTATTGGACAGAATTGGGGAGAAGAGGAGTTTGTGGCACAACTTGACAAGAAGAAGGGACCGGTTGGTAGGACATGTTCTGAGGCATCAAGGGATCACCAATTTAGTATTGGATGGCAGCGTGGAGGGTAAAAATCGTAGAGGGAGACCAAGAGATGAATACACTAATCAGATTCAGAAGGATGTAGGTTGCAGTAAGTACTGCGAGATGAAGAAGCTTGCACAGGATAGAGTAGGATGGAGAGCTGCATCAAACCAGTCTGAGGACTGAAGACCACAACAACAACAACATCTCATAATTTAACGCCTCTAAAATGCATCCAAATATTGATTGTTCTGACAATGTTCACTTTGTACTTTCATACTGGGAAGCTGTTTCATGTGGGTACACATACGTGTACATCGAGTTTGTTAAGTTAATAAACGGTTTTTAAAATCTCAAGACATGTTTGTGTAGGTTGCGCATTTTTAGTTTGTGCTGATACATCACGTGACACACTGCTTCCGCTGCTATTTTGCAGATAGGACTCAACAGAACGCCCACCAAAAGCAAGAGCTCCAAAGGTATTTCGAAATAATACGTTATTCTGCACCTCTGATTTATTTTATTAGTTGCTCTTAATGCGTTAAAAGATGCATATATTTGATTTACGCATGTTTCAGTAAAATTATTTAATATGTTGACCAGGACAGACATCGAAATTCTAAGTATACATACGTGTACGTTAGGTTGCATCCTCGAAGCTTTTTCTGTATTTCCTTTACAGTGTAAACAGTAGTGTTTCCTCTCTGTGCGAGGAAACCCTCACACTGATGTAATTTTTCGGCTGTATGTAAAATGGCTGTAGGAAACAATTAAATTATATTATTATTTTCAGTTATCAACGGTGAAGAAATAGGTCGGATGTTCGAGGAGAGTGATTTCAGTCACTTATTCTGTTATTCTTGTGTGTTTGAAGTGAGCCCCAGTGTACTTGTAAGTGATGGCGAATTGTCAATATTGTTGTTGTAATGTCTGGTTTGATGCAGTCACCATGCTACTCTATCCTGTGTTCCGGACTATTGTGCCGTGGTCGAATGAATTTCACCTTAAAATCCAACGTTTCGTCCCCATATGTGGAGGACATTGTCAAGGGGATCGAAGCTTCTTTGAATGTCCGACTCACACCCTGGCTCGCTACCGAATGCAGCAAAATTCCGCTTGCGCGTGCTTCCACGAAGTGTCGACACGTCACATGTTTTGAATACGCGAGCGTAATTGGCCGTCCGCTGTTGCTATCAGCCAATGGTGAAAGACTGGTACAAGTCTTCTTCAGCAAGGGAATCCAGATGTCATTCAATTTCACGCCCTCCTCCTTCCTAGTGAAATTCTTGGAGTGTTTTACAATCTCTATGGCTTCTCTGTATGGCCTTTCATGGAATCCGCTTGTGGCTGCCAGTACTTGAGTTCTATCAGAATGAATATGGTGGTCTCCCGGCTGCGAAGCATATTCCGCAACGGCTGATCTGTAAACCTCCCCACTTCTGTAATTCCCCTTGTGCTCTTCTAGTCTTTTCTTGACCGTTCTTTTTGTAGTACCCACGTCACCTCCAGGCAACTATACGGGTTCCTATAAATTATAAATAACTTTTTTTTTACTTTATTTTTTTAAGTAGTTGGCGAGCATCCTTGGCGGATCGTAGGTGATCTTGTACCTTCTGGGTAGGTTTGTAGGTTACCGCGATATTCCACTTTTTTAGGAATTTTCATATGCAGTCAGTAACCCCTAAATGAAAGGCTATAAACTTTTACAACTTACAGTTCACAGCTTCTTCTGTCATGAGCAGACGAAGATGGTATGATAGGGACATAGCTGTGCAATGCGAATTGTACAGTGGTAGTGGGTCACTCACGTAGTAAATGCCATCGCGAGTTACGTTCGTGTGTCTAGTAAGGCTCTGTCATTTTCAAGGAACAGACGATCGCAGTATATGCCAGACGAAAACACTCGGTGGTGGGGCTACACCAACCATGAATCAGAAATGGACGTAATCAGAGACAACACACTGAAAAGAACTAGCGCCACGAGACAACGAAAGGAAACCAAAGTCATTAATGGGCTGCGAAGTACACAACTAAACAAGAAGTGCGAAACATGCAGGAGGGGATGAGGAAACGAAATGCAGCTCCTCGGGATGACAGGGTACGTGATGTTAATTCAGTGATTACGAAATGGAATCAGATTTACATAGAACTTGTCAGTACGAGCCTATTTATCAGTATGACGTAGCTCCCCTTCTGACTTGAATGCATCTACTAATTTCTGGAAGGGTGTCGTAATGCTGTTGTATCATCTCCTGAGGCAAGGTGGGCCACAAGTATCGTAAATGGTCTTTGATATCCTCGATTCTGGAACCCTGACGCAGCTGACTTCCAGGAAGGTCCCACGCATGCTCTATCGGGACCAGATCTGTAAAGCACCTCAACAGCATACAGACAATTCATAGACATGGCAGTTGTGGGGAAGGCGGATAGTCGTCTTCGGTTCATTGGTAGAATTTTGGGAAGATGTGGTTCATCTGTAAAGGAGACAGCTTATAAAACACTAATAGGACCTATTCTTGAGTACTGCTCGAGCTTTTAGGATCCCTACCAGGTCGGATTGACGGAGGACATAGAAGCAATTCAGAGGCGGGCTGCTAGATTTGTTACTGGTAAGTTTGATCATCACGCGAGTGTTACGGAAATGCTTCAGTATATCGGGTGGGAGTCTATAAAGGAAAGGAGGCGTACTTTTCCTGAATCGCTACTGAGGAAATTTAGAGAACCAGCATTTGAGGCTGACTGCAGTATAATTTTACTGCCGCCAACTTATATTTCACGGAAAGGCCACAACGATAAGATAAGAGAGATTTGGGCTCGTACAGAGGCATATAGGCAGTCATCTTTCCCTCGTTCTGTCTGGACTTGGAACAGGGAGAGAAGATGCTAGTTGTGGTACGAGGTACCCTCCGCCACGCACCGTATGGTGGATTGCGGAGTATGTATATAGATGTAGACATAGGTGCAATGTGTGGACGAGCATTAACCTGTTGAAAAATAGCACCACCTCACTGACGCACGAGTGTAACACTTGAAAACACTAAGCTTATGTGACCTACCGTTGTGCCATCTGTTTACCCAAGGCATACCGTGACACCAGGAACACTACCGGTATGCCTAACGAAACCATTGGAAAATGGGATCTCTCCCCGGGTCGCCGCCATACTACTGCATTTCGACACTGGACACAACTCGACGCCACTCTTCTTCAGTCCACCCTTTGCGGTCACAGCGGCCACGCAGCCGGGGGAGGGGGGGGGGTCTAATCTGGCTGTTGCTAATGGTGGGGAATTACAAATAATGTTGCATTACTTGTTCTCTTATGGTAGGCGCGTACGTGAAGGCATGACAGCATCCTTGGTGCACAGTACGGCGGTACCACCTTGTGGCGGTCAGACGTGGTGTTGGAACAGTGATCACAAGTACGCCGACCCTCAGTTCTCAAGCAGTCCGTCATCGGCCCCCTATCATAGAATCTCTGTTTTGTTACATTCCATCGGACGACCAGTAGGAAGGCAGCTTTCTGCACTAGCAGATTTACGGAACTATTGTAATCATGTCTGATGGTGGACTGTTCCCGCACAGTCCTAATGGTCTAACAGATGCGACAGTCCGGAGGCATACGACAGACAGCAGTCTCACGCTAACCAGTATCATGGATTCCAGACCTTAGATTGGTCCTTGTATGACAAGAAAGATATAGACGTGGCCTCCAACTGCATACTCTCGTCAGTGACTCTACTCACGATCGGTCGATAGCACAACGCCAGTATCAACGCTTTCGGTATATCGATTCTTGCGAAAAGTAATATCAAACTGGAATAGCTCAGCTGACAAACTTGCAAGGGTGGAGATAGGATGGAACATATGAAGCAATGTATGGTGATATGTCATTTCATTTGCGCACTGAAAATGGCAGTGCGTTTAACGCCGGCGGTTGTCGACGACGTTACCCGTCTGGATTACGACAAGTTACACTACGGGCCATTAAAATTGCTACACCAAGATGAAATGCAGATGATAAACGGGTATTCGTTGGACAAATATATTATACTAGAACAGACCTATGACTACATTTTCACGCAATGTGGGTGGATAGATCCTGAGAAATCAGTACCCAGAACAACCAACTCTGGCCCTAATAACGACCTTCATACGCCTGGGCATTAAGTCAAACGGAGCTTGGATGGCATGTACAGGTACAGCTGCCCATGCAGCTTCAACACGATACCACAGTTCATCAAGAGTAGTGACTGGCGTATTGTGACGAGCCAGTTGCACGGTCACCATTGACCAGACGTTTTCAATTGGTGAGAGATCTGGAGAATGTGCTGGCGAGGGCAGCAGTCGAACATTTTCTGTATCCAGAAAGGCCCGTACAGGACCTGCAACATGCCGTCGTGCATTGTCCTGCTGAAATGTAGGGTTTCGCAGGGATCGAATGAAGGGTAGAGCCAAGGGTCGTAACACATCTGAAATGTAATGTCCAGTGTTCAAAGTGCCCTCAATGCGAACAAGAGGTGCCCGAGACGTGTAACCAATGGCACCCCATACCATCACGCCCTGTGATACGCCAGTATGGCGATGACGAATACACGCTTACAATGTGCGTTTACCGCATGTCGCCAAACACGGATGCCACCATCATGATGCTGTAAACAGAACCTGGATTCATCCGAAAAAATGACGTTTTGCCATTTGTGTACGCAGGTTCGTCGTTCAGTACACCATCACAGGCGCTACTGTCTGTGATGTAGCGTCAAGGGTAACCGCAGGCATGGTCTCCGAGCTGATAGTCCATGCTGCTGCCAACGTCGTCGAACTGTTCGTGCAGATGGTTGTCGTCTTGCAAACGTCCCCATCTGTTGGCTCAGGGATCGAGACGTGGCTGCACGATCCGTTACAGCCATGCGGATAAAATGCCTGTCATCTCGACTGCTAGTGATACGAGGCCGTTGGGATCCAGCACGGCGTTCCGTAGAACCCACCGATTCCATATTCTGCTAACAGTCATTGGATCTCGACCAACGCGAGCAGCAATGTCGCGATACGATAAACCGCTATCGCGATAGGCTACAATCCGACCTTTATGAAAGTCGGAAACGTGACGGTGTGCATTTCTCCTTCTCACACGAGGCATCACAACAACGTTTCACCAGGCAACGCCGGTCAACTGCTGTTTGTGTATGAGTAATCGGTTGGAAACATTCCTCATGTCAGCACGTTGTAGCTGTCGCCACCGGCGCCAACCTTGTGTGAATGCTCTGGAAAGCTAATCGTTTGCATATCACAGCATCTTCTTCCTGTCTGTTAAATTTCGCGTCTGTAGCACGTCATCTTCGTGATGTAGAAATTTTAATGGCCAGTAGTGTATTTGAACATCAAGAACGCCGCGTGAAACTCGCGTTTGACATGAACTTTTGAGTTACAGGAGAGCCGTTCTGCATCAAAAGGAACAGTGGCAACTTCAGGCCCGCCGGAGTGCCGCCCACCTGTTAGCCACGCCGGGCACGGACGCCGTCGCAGCCCCGTGTGTACCTGCGGGCGCAGACAGAGAGGCTGGAGCGCGGGTCGCATACCCTGGGCGCGGCCGGCGCCGTTTCGTCAGGGGCCGTGCAACAGCGCCTCGCCAAGGACGGCGCGGTGACACCGTTCATCAATCTTCCACAGCCGCAGCGGCACGCGAATGCTACGGCCTGCTTGTTCCCAGGCTGGATGATGGAAGAAGGGGGACTACAGTAATGCGGAGTTGCAGAAAGGATAATAGCGATAAACTCAAAATTAATGACTAAGAATAACACGCACACACACACACACACACACACACACACACAGAGAGAGAGAGAGAGAGAGAGAGACAGAGAGAGAGAACGAGAGAGAGAGAGAACACCTCTACCCCCCGCTTCATATTCACCATAAGTAATTAGTTACATTACCGTGACATTACCCAAATTAACAGTGGAATGGCCTTATTTACAAATATACCGTCACATCATCACCTTGCATCCCCTGTCAGCTTGAGACTATATGTACATCAACTAAGTGCATATTTTTACAGCATAACAAATGCATTACCCCATCGTTTAAGCAGTTATAATATGTAACATATATAATCTTAAGAAATCCCGCTCTGAAAAGGTTGTTTTCCAATCACTCCTTTCACCCTCTCTATCGGAACCTCTCTTCCTCCCAACGCGCCCTCTCCCTCCCGCCACTCTCTCCTTCTCTTTCTGTCTCCGCTTCTCCTTCATATTTTCCGTGCATTAATCTAATTCAGATAGTGAAGGGAGACGAAAATTTAATAGTCATGAGTGACTGGCATTCGATAGTAGGAAAAGGAAGAGAAGCAAAAGTAGTAGGTGAATATGGATTGGGGCTAAGAAATGAAAGAGGAAGCCCCCTCGTAGAATTTTGCACAGAGCATAACTTAATCACAGCTAATTCTTGGTTCAAGAATCATAAAAGAAGTTTGTATACATTGAACAACCCTATAGATAGTGATAGGTTTCAAATAGTTTATATAATGATAAGACAGAGATTTAGGAACCAGATTTTAAATTGTAAGACATTTCCAGGGGCAGATGTGGACTCAGACCACAATATATTGGTTGTGAACTATAGATTAAAACAGAAGAAACTGCAAAAAGGTGGGAATTTAAGGAGATGAAACTTGGATAAACTGACTAAACCAGAGGTTGTACAGAGTTTCAGGGAGAGTATAAGGGAACAATTAACAGGAACGGGGGAAAGAAATACAGTAGAAGAAGAATGGGTAACTCTGAGGGATAAAGTAGTGAAGGCGGCAGAGGATCAAGTAGGTAAAAAGACAAGGGCTAGTAGAAATCCTTGGGTAAGAGAAGAAATATTGAATTTAATTAATGAAAGGAGAAAATATAAAAATTCAGTAAATGAAGCAGGCTAAAAATGAATACAAACGTCTCAAAAATGAGATCGACAGGAAGTGCAAAATGGCCAAGCAGGTATGGCTAGAGGACAAATGCAAGGATGTAGAGGCTTATGTCACTAGGGGTAAGATAGATACTGCCTACAGGAAAATTAAAGAGACCTTTGGAGAAAAGAGAACCACTTGCATGAATATCAAGAGCTCAGATGGAAACCCAGCTCTAAACAAAGAAGGGAAAGCAGAAAGGTGGAAGGAGTAGATAGGGGGTCTATACAAGGGCGATGTACTTGAGGACAATGTTATGGAAACTGAAGAGGATGTAGATGAAGATGAAATGGGAGATACGATACTGCGCGAAGAGTTTGACAGAGTACTGAAAGACCTGAGCCGAAACAAGGCCCCGGGAGTAGACAACATTCCATTAGAACTACTGATAGTCTTGTGAGAACCAGCCCCGACAAAACTCTACCATGTGGTGAGCAAGATATATGAGACAGGCGAAATACCCTCAGACTTCAAGAAGAATATAATAATCCCAATCCCAAAGAAAGCAGGTGTTGACACATGTGAAAATTACCGAACTATCAGTTTAATAAGCCACGGCTGCAATATACTAACAAGAATTCTTTAGAGACGACTGGAAAAACTGGTGGAAGCCGACCTCGGGGAAGATCAGTTTGGATTCCGTAGAAATGTCGGAACACGTGAGGAAATACTGACCCTACGACTTACCTTAGAAGAAATATTAAGGAAAGGCAAACCTACGTTTCTAGCATTTGTAGACCTAGAGAAAGTTTATGACAATGTTGACTGGAATACTCTCTTTCAAATTCTGAAGGTGGCAGGGGTAAAATACAGGGAGCGAAAGGCTATTTACAGTTTGTACAGAAACCAGATGGCTGTTATAAGAGTCGAGGGGCTTGAAAAGGAAGCAGTGGTTGGGAAGGGATTGAGACAGGTTTGTAGCCTATCCCCGATGTTATTCAATCTGTATATTGAGCAAGCAGTAAAGGAAAAAAAAGAAAAATACAGAGTAGGAACTAAAATACATGGAGACGAAATAAAAAATAAGATGAACATCATCAAAAGCAAAACGAGAACAATGGAATATAGTCGAATGAAATCGGGTGATGCCGAGGGTATTAGATTAGGAAATAAGACCCTTAAAGTAGAAAATGAGATTTGCTATTTGGGGAGCAAAATAACTGATAATGGTCGAAGTAGAGAGGATATAAAACGTAGACTGGCAATAGCAAGGAAAGCGTTTCTGAAGAAGAGAAATTTGCTAACATAGAGTATGGATTTAAGTGTCAGGATGTCTTTCCTGATAGTATTTGTATGGAGTGTTGCCATGTATGGAACTCAAACGCGGACGATAAATAGTTTAGACAAGAAGAGAATAGAAGCTTTCGAAATGTGGTGCTACAGAAGAATGCTGAAGATTAGGTGGGTAGATCACATAATTAATGAGGAGGTATTGAACAGAATTCGGGAGAAGAGAACCAGGAGATGAATACACTAAGCAGATTCAGAAGGACGTAGGTTGCAGTAAGTACTGGGAAATGAAGAAGCTTGCACAGGATAGAGTAACATGGAGAGCTGCATCAAACGAGTCTCTGGAATGAAGACCACAACAACAACAACAATCTAGTTATTTACTCTCAATCTCCATCCTCCACTTGATATTTTCCATTAATTAATTTAGTTATTTGCATGTTTCCTTCGATTTTTTCCAAACTAACAATAACTTTCCCAATTCTCAAAAATCAATAGTCCAACCGGAATAAAATCAACAGTTTGCACCCATATCAGTCCGATATTACATAGATCTGTTTTTATTATTAGGAGTATGTCTATCTGCATATATTTTAACTAGTTATCATATGTCACTTCAGCATTTATTTAGTTACAACACGTAACAGGCTAAAATTTAACAGACACGCAACTCTAGCATATCCAAAACTTATCTCTCTTTCTTTCAACCCTTTCGTCCCTGTCTCTGAACCCCAGCCAAAATTACTATTCATGTATAATGTTACCATAGTTGGTAATATAATTATTGTACTTAATGTTGCTACATGGCACCTGATTATACTAACGAGTATGAAATTTAAGCTATATAAATTTGACAAAAATGTATTTCGATACCAGTTGAGATATTTATTCTAAAGCACCTTCACAATCCTTAAAAACGTATTCTGAAATAGTACTGCTGTTTTGTTATATATTCTTTGTACTCCGAGATAAAGCTTTTGTTTTGCTACATGTTCTTTGTTGTATTTCTTTTCAGACATCTTTGTTTCCAAAGTACGACAGTTTCTACAGTCATTTCCACAAGAAAGTGTACGCCGTAATGTTAAATGTAACGTCCGCAGCGACATCTCTGGTAGTGGTCTCGAATCTGTAATCAATGCGATTTTGCACAGTGTGTAGCTGAACAATGTGGGAGTTGAACGTATTGTTTTGTCTGTTGCATTTTAAAATGAGTGCAAAATATCTGAAGCGTCACTTGTTTATATCTGTATTTATATATTTATCAAAATTGCCTTCTGAGGTCAGTTAAGAAGCTGTTTTGTTCGAACTAGGGAAACTGGGTGCTTCAAGAGGATAATGATCCGAAACATCTTGGCGATCTCTGTACAGTGTGGAAACAAGGCCATGGGGTAAATGAAATGAATCGAGCGTTTGGCGTCATTGGCCGGGAGAGCCCTTACGGGGTAGTTCCGGCCGCCTTGGTGCAGATCTTATTACCTTCGACGCCACATTGGCCGACCTGCGCGCCGAATGGGGATGAAATGATGATTAAGACAACACAATACCCAGTCCCTGAGCGGAGAAAATCCTCGACCCAGCCGGTAATCGAACCCTGGCCCATAGCACGGCAATCCGTCACGCTGACCACTCAGCCATTGGGGCCGACAAGACAATGGGGTGACCACGATGGATTGGCCTGCAATGTTTCCGGATGCAAATCCCATCGCTAATGTTTGGTCGTATATTATGATGAAGCTTAAAGGAAAGCCAATATATACTTTGAAGCAGGTGTCATATCAAATGAGAACGACATGGAGATCGTTACCGAGAGAACATTCAGTAAATCTCGTGAAAAGCATGCCAAATAAGTGCCAAGCTATAATCGATAATGGCGGCCACTGGATTAACTATTAGGTAATTGTGCAATTAGTAATAACATGTATTTTCATGTAAACATATTTTTTCATAATAGTGGTTTTTTTTATTTCATACGGATAACGGCGTACATTTTTTTGTGGAATTAACTGTAAGTGCGTATTACGGCAGAGGAAGGAGCCTGTGACCCCTGGAGGTATCTTATTTTAATTGTTTTATTTTCATATTTAGAAATATGTTTACTTTTTCGATAGAATACTCACCAAGACAATGTTCTGAAATAGAATTTTTGTTTCTCCACTAGATATTGCCACAAGTTACCCCTAAGATTAAATGAACACACGCCTGTCGTACTAACACATACAAATACACATGATGATGGACATTTAAACCTACGAAACGCGTTGTGTATACAAATGAACAGTGACTGGTAAAGGTAAACTTGTTGTTTCACTCGATATCAGTAGCAGTCAATGTAGAGCCTACCTAAATTTAAAGACGACGAAGATCAAGAGGAGAAATTCTTCTATCTTGGAAGCAAACTGTTGTGATATAGACAAAAGAAAGACGTTCTAAAAATAAGGTTAGCGCAGGGAAAGAGGACATTCGTGGCCGAGTATCAAACAAAGGCCCTAATTTGAGGAAGACATTTTATGGGAATGTACGTTTAGAGCACGGCATTCTGTTGTGGTCAATCATGGACAATGATAAAATCGGAAGAGATGAGAATCGAAGCGTTCGACATGCTGTGAAACAGAAGCAGAAAATTAGGTGAGCTTCTTGTGTAAAAATCTAAGTGAAGCGAAGCACCTCAGCAAGGGAGGGGCGCTCCTCTTGGATTTGCTGATACCAGATCCTCCTGCGTCACGATCGCTGAGGAGATGGTGTGAAAGGGGCAGCGAATGAAATGGTTCGTCGTCTGCTCAGCACCACAAGCACAGGACACGTCTTGGTTATCGCAGAGTAACCACTTTAAAACGGCAGTTTTACGTCGGCCAACTGCCACACGAAGACGGTTAAATGATCTCTATGTCGTGTATAGCAGATTGGTTTCTCTGGTGATGCCCAATCACGTGTAGCTGTGTCCTGCCTTTGTGGGACGGTACTTGACATATAGATGAAAAAATTTTGACCAGCAGGTCCATGCTGACGGGGTGGGTATCTGTCATGAGCGCCGACTTTGCTCCTCGCTGTTACAATTCGTCTGATGTCAGGCGGTACTCTTCCGGCCAGTACTTGGAGGTTCACGATTGGAGTCTGTGTCAGGTATCCTGTCACCTGGCGGCAAGTTTGGTGAAGAGCGATCTCAGCCTGTTTCGAGTGGTAAGATCGGTACCACAGAGGGGAAGCGTATGCTCCAGCTGACTGTCCCTAGGTTAGTGCCGACATCCGAAGCACATACGAGTTTGCTCCTCAACTTGTGCCTTTGAGTGTTCTTTAGATTTCGTTTCGTGCTGTGACCCTCGTTCTGACAATGCTATACGACTCCTTCGATGCCATACTTCTTTTACGAGAGGCTGGGTAGTTTGGGGGAGGAGACCAGACAGCGAGGTCATCGGTCTCATCGGATTAGGGAAGGACGGGGAAGGAATTCGGCAATGTCCTTTCAAAGGAACTATCCCGCAGTTTGCCTGGAGCGATTTAGCGAAATCACGGAAAACCTAAATCAGGATGGCTGGACGCGGGATTGAACCGTCGTCCTCCCGAATGCGAGTCCAGTGTGCTAGCCACTGCGCCACCTCGCTCGGTCTCCTCTTTACGAATAACCCCGAGGTATTTAGGGGTAAAACTATGACTGAGAGAAATTCTCAGCCATGAGACTTTCAACTTGCAGTTGTAATGTTTGTTGCAGTGGTTGAAGGCACTGAGTACTGTTTTCTTAGTATTTGGGGATGCTTTTGATTTCGCAATCCTCTGACAGGTCGTCAAGAGCGTACCAAAGGTGTCTTTCTACGCCTTCAGACGTTTTACGCTGCTTCTCGAAGGTCATATCGTCAGCATAAATAAATGAAGACTTTTTATGTGGTAGATCGTTGGTGTTCTAGTTAAACACGTCCTTGGGAAGACCATTTTTTTGTCTTTCGACACCGACGTTTGGTGTTTTTAAAGCTAACACAGAATTTTCTGTTGCAGAGTAGCTGTGCAGTCACCTTCAAACCTAACCTTTGGTAGTATTCTGTACTTCTGGGAGAAGTCTCCTGATATTTATCATGTCGCAAGGTTAACCCAGGTCGGGACCTTTCTCGAAGCCGTCCACGCTATGTTTAGTGAGATCTAAAACCTGCAGTGTGTAAGACTGCACACGTGGACTGATAAGAAGTGCGGAAATTCTCCACGGAATCGGCAAGGAAAGCAACATTTGGAAAACACTGAGAAGAAGGGACAGAATTAGTGGATATGTTACGACATCAGAGAATAATTTCCATGGTATATACGGAATGTAGAGGATGAAAATACTAGGGGAAGAAAGAGAATTGACCATTTCCAAGAAATAACCGAGGACTTGGGGTCCATGTGCTGTTTTGACAAGGGGCCCATCAGCCCTGTTAATCACAGATTCTGACGAGCCTTAATACGTTGCAGAGTGAGCTTTCCTGAGTAATTGGCTAGCAGCTTTCCGTGCGGAAGCTCCTAGTTTTGATGTGAAGTTCCATGCGTACCTTCTGTACTCTTATCGTTACTTCTGTCTAGGCCAAGCAAGTGTGATGTAGCGACTAAGGTTCACGGTTACTATGCTGTCCTTGTCTCGCTTTTTCTTGAGTTTCATCGTACAGAGATCATTGAATAGCGTATGTCGTCGAAAATTATTCAAAAAACTAAATTTTGCTATACTAATTTCGTTAAAAGATCAATCATTACACAAGCTTTGTTCGAATGTTTATTCCATTTTTTACAGAATAGATTACAGAACTGTCTCGTTCGCTATCGCTTGCTGCGCTAGAACTGAACTGCTCATGAAATTTGTCACAGAAGCAACCGAAACACAAATTCGTAGAGCACCATGCACATTTAATGGGAGCCACTGTCTTTTCAGGCATGTGGATTTTTCAGAAGCGATACCGGAAAACAAAGTTCTTTTAAATTCAGAATGATTGTTCACTCTTCTAACAACTTCGATTCGAATCACGAATATTTGATGATACCTGTGAAAGCAGATGCGCTAAAATGGTTCAAATGGATCTAAGCACTATGGGACTTAACATTTTAGGTCATCAGTCCCATAGACTTAGATCTACCTACACCTAACTAACCTAAGTACATCACACACATCCATGCCCGAGACAGGGTTCGAACCTGCGACCTAGCGGTCGCGCGGTTCCACACTGAAGCACCTAGAATCGCTCGGCTACACCGGCCGGCCCCGAATAGGGGCTCCCGGTCAACAATGCCATACGCTCATTTCCATCTTCCAACCTTCGTTTTCTGGAATACTGCTGCGAAGTAGAGAATCCTTACCAAATAAGATAGACGGTGGATATCGAAATACTTCGGAGGAGGACAGCTCGCTTTGTATTATCGCGAAACCGAAGAGACAGCCTCACGGTTATCAGAGGCCAGATGGAGTATTGCTGCACGGTGTAGAATCCTCAGCAGGTAGGATTGACTGTGGACGTCGAAAACAAGGGAGGGTAGTTCGTTTTGTATTATCTCGAAATAGGGGATAGAGAACCTAGAAAATTCAGGTCGCGGTCCTTAAAACAAATGGTTTCTCGTTGTGGCGATATCTTTTCACGAAAATTCTGTCGCCAACTTTCTACTCTGAATGTGAAAATATTTTGTTGACACCTACATACATAGGGAGAAATTACGATGTAATAAAATAAGAGAAATCGGAGATTCTATGGAAAGATTAAGGAGTTCATTTTTCTCACTTGCTATCCGAGAGTAACCATGTAGGTGTGGGTCTAGAAAGTTTAAAACGGTGTATAAGCCTGAAAAATGAAATGCTCTGTCTGGAAGACTTCCCTAATCTGCAGATAAGCCATTTCACTGCGATCCCGTTTGTATTAATTGTCCAGTAACTTGTGCAGGACATTTTATGTGAAATATGGAAGATAGGAGAGCGATACAGGTAGAATTGAACTATAAGGCCTTGTTGTGAGTCGTGGCTGGGTGACGCAGTTGGTAAAAGGACTTCTTACAATATACGAGGGCCCGGTGTGAGTCCCGATCCGTCACAAAATTTTAAATTTCCAGAAATTTTCAAAATGGTGCTAACTCCACTGAATAACGAAAGTTTGTTTCGGATAGATTCTACGGGCGCTGTAATATATGCCTGTGAACTTGTGTTGTAATGAGTACAGAGTGAAAGAAAGGGAGATAATGAAACCTGGCTCTGGAAAGTTCGAAAATATCCCAAGGCACCAGCGGCCTCCCGTCCCCATACCATGGATGGGTTAGCTCCTTCAACAATGTCATTTCCACTCACTACAAGAGATGTAGCCTTAGGATATATTGCGGTCATTTACTGAGATCATCTGAACTCGAAACGATTTGCACTTCTTTGAAACTGAAGCCGTGTGCGATTATCTTCCACATTGTCACGCAGTATACTACTTCAATCACTACACACACACACACACACACACACACACACACACACACACACATACATACACTGGTGATCTCTGGGCCATTTTCTGTACCGCAACTTCCCATTTGATATCCTGAAAAACTGAGTCAGCATCCCTGTATAATGAGCGAGATGTTGAGCTCAGAAAGAGGAAGGGGTGCTAGTATTGTGCTATGCATAGCTTGGGGGTAAGTTTTTCCAGAAAAGGAAAGAAAAGGAAAAAAAACAATGAGTGAAGGTGTTATGTGGAATGATCGATGTTTTATAATAATTATTATTGTTATTATTTACATGTATAACGTTTTTTACCAAACCCCTACACTGTTTTATCTAAGTAATCTATCAATGTATAAAATGTATTGCACAACAGGTACCTTTAGCTGTTTTTAAAATAAGTGTATTTTTGCAATTTCCTTTATCTCTTTTGGTAATTTATTGTACAGTTTTATTCCTTGGTAGAAAATGCTGTTTGACTTTTATTTTTTCTGGAGTTCGAAAATTGTGTTCATCTTTTGTGTATTTGTTCCCCAAAAAGGAATGCCATAGCTAAGAATTGAGTGTATATATGAACCGCATGAAACTAAAAGACTCTGCATGTTACACATTGGTGATAGGATTCTAAGGGCATAACATACTGATGAAATTCTATTTGCAAAAACCTTTGGGCGTTCACACCACTTCATCTTAGAATCAATATTCATTCCTAGAAATTTTGCATTTATTACACAGACTATAGAGGTGCCATCTACATTTAATTTAACATTGTAATTTTCCGTCTTCAAACAGAAATTCATGCCCTTAGTTTTTTTTATGTTCAATGTCACTTTATTGGTTATTTACCAGTCGTAAACTTCCCTGAGAGTTTCATTTGCTTTCTCTGCAAACAGTTCTCTTGTTTTCTCAGTGACTATAATGTTGCTGTCATCAGCGAAGAGAATTTTTTCTCTATGAGTAACACTACTGGGAAAGTCATTGATGTATATTAGGTTCAAATGGCTCTGAGCACTATGGGACTTAACAGCTGAGGTCATCAGTCCCCTAGATCTTAGAACTACTTAAACCTAACTAACCTAATGACATCACACACATCCATTCCCGAGGCAGGATTCGAACCTGCGGCCGTAACGGTCGCACGGTTCCAGACTGGATGTATATTAGGAATGGTATTGGTCCTAACCTTGCGGAAACCCTATATTAATGTATTTTGTTTCTGATAAGTGTTGTACTAAATGTGTAGATCTATTTGAAGTATGTGTTACCTCTATTCTTTGTACCCTATCTGCTAGGTGTGATCAAAACCAGTCATTAGCTACCCTTCTTAATCATAATGGTTCCAATTTATTTAATAAAATCTTTTGGTCGACTGTATCAAAGGACCTAGAAAGATCCAAAAATATGCCTGTGACACACTCATCTTTGTCAAGAATATCAAGGACAACTTTTATGAATTCTACTACGGCTGACTCCGTATTTTTGCTGCTTCCGAAACCAGACTGTGATTCGCTTAAAAGATTGTGTTTCTTCAGATAATTCATTAATCTGTCTTTCATAGTTGCTTCTATTATTTTTGAGAGTGTTGGCAGCAGGGAGATTTGGCTGTACTTTTCTGTGTCTTCTGCATTACCTTTCTTAAGGAAAGGTACAACTCTTGCCTGGTTTAACTGCTCTGGAAATGTCCCTCATGTGAAAGAATCATTTATTATATTTGTTAAGGGGCCTTCTATAATCTCTAAACATTGTTTCAGTACACACGTTGGTACTTCATCTAAGGCTACTGACTTTTTATTTTTTAGTGTTTGAACAGTTTTATTGACTTCATTCTCTGTGGTTGGAAGTAACATCATTGTATTTAGTGCAACATTATTTACAGGTGTTATATTTGTTCTGGGGAACTTTTGCTGTAACTTCTCTGCAATACTTCAAAAATACTCGTTTACATAGTTTGCTAAATGTTTGTGGATCATTTATTGCCTTATCCCCTTCCCTTAGCAGTATGTTATTCTGCGTTTGTGTGCCTCTTCCCTTTTACTTTTTTATAACATCCCAGACTGCTTTGTTTTAACAAGGCGTTGTGTCTACAGGATATCTCTCGACGAAAGCCTACGAAGAACTGTTCCTGATTTAAATTTGACACCAGAAATAACGAGCAAAGCCAGTATAAAAATGATGCTTCTAAGAATCAATAAAACAAGACTTGATCGCGTTTTCAGGTTTTTTTTTTATTTGTTTGTTTATGAGCAGTGACAACGTACTCCTACGGAGCTCACTCCGTCTGCCACCACCAGCCGACATAACCGCGATGATAAGCCTGAAGATGGTCTGAGCCTAACAAAAATCCGGAAACGCGATTGAGACTGTTTTTATTGATTTTTGGCTTTTTATACCGATAGCTGTCTTCCAGTCAAGGATGCTTTCTAAAATTTTAAATTGCGCTTCTTCTCGACCAAAACCTTTTACTGTATCACAACTCCAAAGTAGCGCTCGCTAATAGAGTGGAAACTAAGAAATCCCATTAACAAAATGAAATATAACGTCTTGCTACCTTGACGATTAATTCCTAGCAGTTACTTATGCGTACGCTGCTGCAGACCATATAGCTATGAATCAACAGCCAAACAGGTGCCGACGAGGGAGACCAGTTGTAAATAACAGACATTCGCTTCCAACAGAAAACTTCACACGTAGAAATAACCGCTTTGGAGGAAAAGGAATTAAAGACCCGGGTGAACAGAAGGAAACATAACTCATTGAACGCTCACCAAAAAATAAAATAAAAGTAAAGTACATCTCTATCTACACTCGGCGATGTCGTTGTGCATGGTGTGGGGCATATAGCGGCACAGTAATTATACTAATCTTAACAGATGGTCAAAAAACAACCTACACTCCGCGTTTCCTCATAATATGACTAAATATGCTGGAAATACTACCTGCATAAGAAAGCTGAATACTCAGGTGCCACATATTTCTCTTTTCACTCATCCAGTTCACGGCAGATCTGTCTCTCACTATATCCGTTCCGGAGAAAGGTAACCAAAGTGGGGCTAACACAGCCGACAGATTTGAACTGTATTAACAAGGTACAAAGTACCGTTTGACACCACCCATATGGTGACAACTATACAGCTGTAAATTAGAATGCGTTGACTTCCTATAAGCGGCTTGTCCAAACTTCATCCTTCTTCCTGCTCAACACATTACGAAAACCACCATAGCGAAGTGAATGTTAGAGTGGACTCAGTTGAGATGCGCATGTACTACGAGAAAACTGTTTAACGTTATTTTCAAACTCCCTTGATGTGACAGTCTTAAGAGTATCATAACAACTGAAATGTTCCTCGAACGGCAATCGGTCCATCTTGAGTCAAGCCAGAAATATAAAAAAGAAATTGTTATTTCTTGTAAACTATCGTTGACAGGAAACATTGAAACAATATTTACATTCAGTGATTAAATTACAGCTAAGGTATTGGTATATTTATCCAGAATTGTAAAAAACAGTATCATACTGAATGTAAGTGAAAGTTCTCGCAGTGTCTCAGTGCAGTAGGATCTTAATAGTAATCTCTCTGCAACAGCTCTGTGTATCTAGGACGTTGCAGAATGAATATACTCACCTAGGAAAACGACCTCCGAAGCAGTGTATAACTCCTAAAGAGAGTGTGTAAACTCCAAAATATATTGCGAGTTGACATAGCAGGAATCCAAAACTCGCTTTTAAAGTATTTTATCTTATCCTTCCTCACATCAAAAACATTACACAAAGTACTTCCAAATCATTTATGTATCGATGGAGCACTCAGCGTCTCCTCTCTCCACAATAGAAAAATTAACGTTTGTAGATAGGCATATGAACAGAGCATCTCGTCGTAGGTTTAAAAAAAATCGTTCAAATGGCTCTGAGCACTATGGGACTTAACATCTAAGGTCATCAGTCCCCTAGAACTTAGAACTACATAAACCTAACTAACCTAAGGGCATCACACACATCCATGCCCGAGGCAGGATTCGAACCTGCGACCGTAGCGGTCGCGCGGTTCCAGACTGAAGCACCTAGAACCGCTCGGCCACACCGGCCGGCTCGCAGGTTTAAGTGCAATAATTTATCAAATCGTGTATTGATGAATGCAGATCATTAGCAGGTGGCGATAGTTGGAAACCCGAAACTCCGAAAAGTTGGTGCGAATGATTCAAAATTTTGACGTGTGGATAACTGCGTGCCACAACTAGGTGACTACGACTGCAGAAAGATGTCTAACACCTAGTTACAGATGCGTGCAGTTTATTTGCGGCCAGAAAGACTCGTGTTAGGCAAAACCAGTCTCTGAAGCACCTTCGGACCAATTGAAATTATGGAGGAACTCCCATGAATTAACTGCACTGAAATAAAATGTACGGATCACAACTATTTGATTGAAAGTATCCGGACACCTATTTGAGGACATTAACAAGGTGTGTGTCCTTCCCTCGACTTTATGATGGCTTGGACTCTGCTGGGGACACTTCCAGTGAGATCGCTGATTGTCTTTAGAGGAATGGCACCTCGTGCTTCTTCATGAAATTAAACAGAAAACGTAATGATGTTCGATGCTGGGGACTAAAACGTAGTAGATATTCTGTTTCATCCCAATTGTGTTCCACAGGGTTCACGTAGGGACGCTGTGCAGGACGAGGAAAGTTACTGTCCACAAACCACTGCCTCTGAGGGGCTGCTTTATCACGGGAGGCACTGGCGTGCTGACATGATCATCGTATCATAAATGTACCTCTACTGTGCGCGGTACATAAACTACTGGCCATTAAAATTCCTACACGACGACGATGACGTGCTACAGACGCGAAATGTAACCGACAGGAAGACGATGCTGTGATATGCAAATGATTAGCTTTTCAGAGCGTTCACACAAAGCTGGCGCCGGTGGCGACACCTACAACGTCCTGACATGAGGAAAGTTTCCAACCGATTACTCATACACAAACAGCAGTTCACCGGCGTTGCCTGGTGAAATGTTGTTGTGATGCCTCGTGTAAGGAGGAGAATTGCGCACCATCACGTTTCTTGCGGTTAATCGTATCGCAGCATTGCTGCTAGCGTTGGTCGAGATCCAATGACTGTTAGCAGAGTATGGAATCGGTGGGTTCAGAAGGGTAATACGGAACGCCGCGCTGGATCCCAACGGCCTCGTATCACTAGCAGTCGAGATGACAGGCATCTTATCCGCATGGCTGTAACGGACCGTGCAGCCACATCTCGATCCCTGAGTCAACAGATGGGGACGTTTGCAATATAACAACCATCTGCAAGAACAGTTCGACGACGTTTGCAGCACCATGGACTATCAGCTCGAAGACCATGGCTGCGGTTACCATTGACGCTGCATTACAGACAGGAGCGCTCCGATGGTGTACTCAACGACGAACCTGGGTGCACGAATGGGAAAACGTCATTATTTCTGATGAATCCAAGGTTCTGTTTACAGCATCGTGATGGTCGCATCCGTGTTTGGCGACATCGCGGTGAACGCACATTGGAAGCGTGTATTCGTCATCGCCATACTGGCGTATCACCCGGCGTGATGGTATGGGGTGCCATTGGTTACACGTTTTGGTCATCTCTTGTTCGCACTGACGGCGCTATGAACAGTGGACGTTACATTTCAGATGTGTTACGACCCGTGGCTCTACCCTTCATTCGATCCCTGCGAAACCCTACATTTCAGCAGGATAATGGACGACCGCATGCTGGTCCTGTACGGGCATTTCTGGAGACAGAAAATGTTCGACTGCTGCCCTGGCCAGCACATTCTTCATATCTCTCACCAATTGAAAACTTCTGGTCAATGGTGGCAGAGCAACTGGCTAGTCACACTACGCCAGTCACTACTCTTGATGAACTGTGGTATCGCGTTGAAGCTGTACACGCAATCCAAGCTCTGTTTGACTCAATGGCCAATCGTATCAAGGCCGTTATTACGGCCAGATGTGGTTGTTCTGGGTACTGATTTCTCAGGATCTATGCATCCAAAGTGAAATGAAATGTAATCACATGTCAATTCTAGTATAATATATTTGACCAATGAATATCCGTTTATCATCTGCATTTCTTCTTGGTGTAGCAACTTTCATGGCCAGTAGTGTAGCTCTTTAACACGCATTCGTATACTTCCGCATTTAGCGTTTTCTTAAGCTTAATAAGGGGCCGCAGCCTGGAGGCGAAAAGAGCCCCCATACCAAAAGAAATCACCTTCTCCGTACTTCACTGTTCTCGCTATACATAATGACGGGTAACGCCTCTAGGCATTCACAAATCAGCAGTTTCCAGTCATCCACTGTCCGGTTGCGTCGCTCTTCACGTAAAGAATCCCTCAGTACTGACTACAGAAATGTGTTTCTTGCGAGGAGATGTTCGGCAACTGTACCCCATTCTTTTTAACTGCCGACCCGCAATCACTGAGCTAGCTGGACTACTGGTAACACTTCTAAACTCACGAGTGGTTCCTTCCACCGATTGCTTGCGAATTTTTACAAATACCCTCAGCAGCGCAACTGGGTCCCTACCCGTTAGCACATGAGCACTGTCTGATCTTTGGTTGTTCGGAATCACATTACCGACAGTCGACAACTTTGATAAGCTTCCCAGGTGACGTACAATGACTAGTCCACATCCAAAGTCACTAAGCTCTGCTGACCTACTCATTCTTCTCTTACCACTTACCTATTAACGTAAGCCCCTCCCCTCCTCCCCCCCCCCCTCTCTTTTTTACAGGCGGGTTTGTCTCTCGTGATATCTAGTACTTAATTCCGGACACTTTCGATCAGATAGTATCGGGAGAAGCGTCACAATGGTCAGCATACTGGTCTCACATTCGGGAGGATGACGGTTCAAATCCCAGTCCGACCAACCAGATTTAGGTTTTCCGTGATTTCCCGAACTCGTTCCAGACAGGTGCCGCAATGGTTCCTTTGAAAATGGGACCGCCCATTTTCTACCCCATCCTTTCCTAATGCTGGCTTGGAGGAGGAGAATAGTGTTTAACTTACCGTCAAGAACGAGTTCATTAGAGACGGTGCACAAGCTCGTATTATGGAAGGATGGAGAAGGAAATCGGCCGTCCTGTTTTAAAGAAACCATCCCGGTATTTGCCTGAAGCGTTTTAGGGAAATCACGTGAATCAGGGTGGCCGGCCGTGGGTTTGGACCGTCGCCTTCCGAATGCGAGTCCAGTGCGCTGAACAATGCGCCACCTCGCTCGGTAATACGACCTTGTGCTCCGTCTCTGATGACACCGATCTCGACGGGACGTTAAATTCTAATGTTTCTCTCTTGATTAGACAGTGTATTGAGTGCGAAATGGGGCAATAACAAGAAATATCTATACAAATAGTTCAGATACACCGAACTTGCGACGAAGTGTAAAAGTTAAAAATCTGTGCCGTATTTCCGGTTCAAAAATATGGCTCTGAGCACTATGGGACTTAACTGCTGAGGTCATCAGTCCCCTAGAAATTAGAACTACTTAAACCTAACTAACCTAAGGACATCACACACATCCATGCCCGAGGCAGGATTCGAACCTGTGACCGTAGCAGTCGCGCGGTTCCGGACTGAAGCGCCTAGAACCGCTCGGCCACCACGGCCGGCCTCATTTCCGGATTTTATGCTTATCACAGGCAGTCACCACAACCATTTAGCTATCTGATTATACCTCCGAGCCTGCCTCAAACAGTCTTTCTTAGTGTAGTTTCCATGTACGATTTCTAAACATTACCACCTTAGGTCCTCCCATGGTTTATGTGTGAACAACAGCACTGGAGGAACAGAGTCGTTGGAAGTCTCCGTCTGCGTTAATTATAAGTTGTCTCCCCACGTTCATTACATTGCAAGTTCATCATACCTCTATGATTTGTACATATCATGGCGTTGAATATTCATTTATTATTTACCCAGCGGTCCATTCATTTTATTGAAGCGTATTTAATTCATTTCATTTACAGGATGTCAACTACAATAAAAGCGCCTGTAACCATCTCCAGAACCCAATAGCTATTACGATATGAGCCAATCTGTCCTCTCTGTCATATCTGTCTGATAAGAAGAAGCAGAAACTACACTACTGGTCATTAAAATTGCTACACCACGTAGATGACGTGCTAAAGACACGAAATTTAACCGACAGGAAGAAGATTCTGTGATATGCAAATGATTAGCTTTTCAAATCATTCGCACAAGGTTGGCGCCGATGGCGACACCTACAACGTGCTGACATGAGGAAAGTTTCCAACCGATTTCTCATACACAATTAGCAGTTGACCGGGGATGCCTGGTGAAACGTATTTGTAATGCCTCGTGTCAGTAGGAGAAATGCGTACCATCACGTTTCCGACATTGATAAAGGTCGGATTGTAGCCTATCGCGATTGCGGTTTATCGTATCTCGGCATTGTTGCTCGCGTTGGTCGAGATCCAATGACTGTTAGCAGTGTATGGAATCGGTGGGTTCAGAAAGGTAATACGGAACGCCGTGCTGGATCACTGTACGGGCCTTTCTGGATACAGAAAATGTTCGTCTGCTGCCATGGCAAGCACATTCTCCAGATCTCTCACCAACTGAAAACGTCTGGCCAATGGTGGCCGAGCAACTGGCTCGTCACAATACACCAGTCACTACTCTTGATGAACTGTGGTATCGTGTTGAAGCTGCTTGGGCATCTGTAGCTGTACACGCCATACAAGTTCTGTTTGACTCAATGCCCAGGAGTATCAAGGCCGTTATTACGGCCAGAGGTGGTTATTCTGGGTGCTGATTTCTCAGGATCTGTTGTTGTTGTGGTCTTCAGTCCTGAGACTGGTTTGATGCAGCTCTCCATGCTACTCTGACCTGTGCAAGGTTCTTCATCTCCCAGTACCTACTGCAGTCTACATCCTTCTGAATCTGCTTAGTGTATTCATCTCTTGGTCTCCCTCTACGATTTTTACCCTCCACGCTGCCCTCCAATACTAAATTGGTGAACCCTTGATGCCTCAGAACATGTCCAACCAACCGATCCCTTCTTCTGGTCAAGTTGTGCCATAAACTTCTCTTCTCCCCCATCCTATTCAATACTTCCTCATTTGTTATGTGATCTACCCATCTAATCTTCAGCATTATTCTGTAGCACCACATTTCGAAAACTTCTTTTCCCTTCTTGTCCAAACTATTTATCGTCCATGTTTCACTTCCATTCATAGCTACACTCCATGCAAATACTTTCAGAAAAGACTTCCTGACACTTAAATCTATACTCGATGTTAACAAACTTCTCTTCTTCAGAATCGCTTTCCTTGCCATTGCCAGTCTACATTTTATATCCTCTCTACTTCGACCACCATCAGTTATTTTGCTCGCGAAATAGCAAAACTCCTTTACTACTTTAAGTGTCTCATTTCCGAATCTAATTCCCTCAGCATCACCCGACTTAATTCTACTACATTCCATTATCCTCGTTTTGCTTTTGTTGATGTTCTTCTTATATACTCCTCTCAAGACAGTGTCTATTCCATTCAACTGCGCTTCCAAGTCCTTTGCTGTCTCTGACAGAATTACTATGTCATCGGCGAACTGCGAAGTTTTTATTTCTTCTCCATGGATTTTAATACCTACTCCGAATTTTTCTTTTGTTTCCTTTACTGCTTGCTCAATATACAGATTGAATAACATCTGGGAGAGGCTACATCCCTGTCTTACTCCCTTCCCAACCACTGCTTCCCTTTCGTGCCCTTCAATTCTTATAACTGCAGTCTGGTTTCTGTACAAATTGTAAATAGCCTTCCCCTTCCTGTATTTTACCCCTGCCACCTTCACAATTTGAAAGAGAGTATTCCAGTCAACATTGTCAAAAGCTTTCTCTAAGTCTACAAATGCTAGAAACGTAGGTTTGCCTTTCCTTAATCTTTCTTCTAAGATAAGTCGTAAGGTCAGTATTGCCTCACGTGTTCCAGTATTTCTACGGAATCCAAACTGATCTTCACCGAGGTCGGCTTCTACTAGTTTTTCCATTCGTCTGTAAAGAATCCGCGTTAGTATTTTGCAGCCGTGACTTATTAAACTGATAGTTTGGTAATTTTCACATTTATCAACACCTGCTTTCTTTGGGATTGGAATTATTATATTCTTCTCAGTATCTATGCACCCAAATTGGGTTAAAGTGTAATCACATGTCAGTACTAGTATAATATATTTGTCCAATGACTACCCGTTTATCATCTGCATTTCTTCTTGGTGTAGCAATTTTAATGGCCAGTATTGTACATGCAGCCCTTGTTCTCAGTGCGTCACACCGACATACTTCGGATTGCGTCGCATGCATTGGCCATTCTCTCCTCCAACGTTTGCACACAGTCGATGGATTGGGCGTGCATCAACGGCTTTAACTGCCTGCATCGACAGAAATCCAACGGATTCAGTTCCGGTGAAGCGACGCTAGCGGACCTCTTCGACCAGTCCAACGCCGATGAAACGTTGCAGTCAGGTACCGCCGCACCATCCATAGAATGGCACGGTGTCCCGTCGTGTATAAACCGCAGGCGTCATTTTCTCAGCAAAACTGTCTCCAATATCGCTCGTAATTCATAGAACAGAAATCGGTGTTAGACAGCACCTGTTAATCTGTTTGCTAAACATTATGGTCCTACGAGTGTGTCGCCGACAATTCTCGCCCATTCATTGATACTGAAGAGTCCTTGATGGTTCATCTTCATGACTGCTCGAGGATTTGCACTTTATCAGAGGCTAATATTGTGGTAAGTTACTGTGCCGTCTCGGACTGTGACTTTTACGTCACCTATAAATAAAATGCAGTAAGTGACCAGCGGATGTTCAGCAGTGTTGTAGAAGCCACTCGCAAAACTGTGATCGGGCATGGTGGTCTTCTGGCAGAAGATTTTGCAGCTGTTGCTCACGGTAGTGATAAAGCAACTGCTCATGAATAACTGACAGCCTAAAGCATCTACGATTCATAGCGCACTTGTTTTAGGATCATCTTCTAGATTCGCAGTACCTGCTCCGTTGTCTTAGGCGTTCGAATAGTGCGAAGCTTACCGCGGTTCCTTTTCCTTGCTGGGAGTGCTCCAGAGTCTACAAGCCGCTGGAATGGAGTGCTGAACACTTTGGCAGACGAATGGGGATGGTGTTCGACATATAGTTCTTGGGCCTGGCGATTACTACTATGGGCTGATCTACTACGTAATACCATGTGTACCATTTCCCTCGTGGAGTAGTAGACGCCGCTGCAGTGTCTTCGGCAGAGTTTGTTCACGCTGCACGGAATACTAACATAGTTGCGCTAACATACTGCACGAGTAGCACAAACTCAACTGAGCGATGCAGCAGATCACTGCACTGCTATGACTTGTATCGGCGACAGTCTCAGTGTCTTGCAGATTAGAACATGTTACAACCATACAGACTCCCCCAGTGAACTACAACAATAAGATGAACCACACCAACGAATATACACATTACTCCTCACAAGGAAAATGGTCCACAACAACAGCTATTGGTTTCCAGACATTTAATTATAGGAAATTTTCCGCCTGTTATACTCAATACTGTATGAATACTCTGAGGTGACAAAAATCATGGGATATCTCCTAACAGCGCGCTGGACCTTCTTTTGCTCTGCCCAGTGCAGTAACTCGACGTGGCGTGAACTTAACAAGTCGTTGCAAGCACCCTGAAGAAATTGTGAGCCTAGATGAATCTACAGCCGTCCATAACTGAAAAAGTATCGCCGATGCAGGATTTGTGCACAAACTGACCTCTCGATCATGCCCCAGAAATGTTCTATGGGATACATGACTGGCGATCTGGGTGGCCAAATCATTCGCTCGAACTGTCCAGAATGTACTTCAAACCAGTCTGAGCAACTGTGGCCCAATGACATGGCGCACTTTCATCCATAAAAATTCCATCGTTGGTTGGGAACATGAAGTCCATGAGTAGCTGTAAATTGTCTCCAAGCAGACGAACATGACCATTTCCAATCGATGATTTGTTCTGTTTCACTAGAGGGATCCATTTCGTTCCGTGTAAACACAGCCCACACCATTGAGGAGCCGCCACCAGCTTGCACATTGCCTTGTTGACAACTTGTGTCCATGCTACGCGGAATCTGCATCAGTTCCAAAATTAATAATGGCAAATAGCGATTATAATATTACAATCGCGAAATAAAAGACAGTTTGTGTTTTCTTGGTTTCTATTTTGAAACTTGTTGAAGTATCATTTATGTGTAGCTGAAAAAATATGTAAGTAAGAAAACATCGTAAAGGTGGTCGTGGTTAGTGTTTAACGTCCCGTCGACAACGAGGTCATTAGAGACGGAGCGCAAGCTCGGGTTAGGGAAGGATTGGGAAGGAAATCGGCCGTGCCCTTTCAAAGGAACCATCCTGGCATTTGCCTGAAACGATTTAGGGAAATCACGGAAAACCTAAATCAGGATGGCCGGAGACGGGATTGAACCGTCGTCCTCCCGAATGCGAGTCCAGTGTGCTAACCGCTGCGCCACCTCGCTCGGTAGAACATCGTAAAAATGAGACGGTTCATCTCGGGATAGTTAACATGTTCGTAATCAAACTCTGAAATTTCTAGAATATTTTCAGTCTCATCATCAGAAAAAGTAAATGCTCTCCGGCGTCCATCGACAAATTTTTATTTTTTCTGGGTTCCATTTTTCTGAGGCTCGAAATAAGAGGAACTCAAGATACCTGGAGCCAATGAAATACATCTTCCACTGTCTTTGAGTTTGAACTTTTCCTGGTAAACCCTTCACGATATTTTTCGATATCTTTATAGATATAGCTTCCTGAGCATCTTCAGATAATTTGCCTCTTCGTAATAGCGCTGATTCTATTACCTGAGCACCGTGCCTTAAGACTTTATGAAGTATCGTAGATATGTAATACCAGGGAAAATTTTCTACGCATATTTCCAATATATCATGATAATACTTTCGAAATTTTTCGATGTTCACGTTATAGCCATATGGAATGACCTGCAAGATAACATGAAATCGATGAATTAAATATTCGTCCAGTCCCAGGATTTGAGCAGACACTGATTTCTCAAAAACGACGAGCAGTATTGCCTTCTTTGGAATTCCCGTATCCTACTTTTGCGCTACCAACAACAAGCCGTAGTTCTGTTTGGAATACCTGATTTGTTTTATAGAAATATCAAAATGCTTTTTGTTTTTCGTTCATCGCGTTTGCCATTTTTTAGTGTCAAGTTTACATCCAAGGTGAAGTAAATACTCATAGCAACGAATCCATGCAGGTAAGCTTGGTAAATGTTAACGTAAATTGAAAGCATTATTCACTGTATATTTCTTACAAAATTCAATTGTTTTGACATTTAGCTGCTCAAGTAGCAGCAAAAAGATTATGTAGTACAGACCTTTCCATCATTCATTGTGAAAGCCATTTCAAAATGTATTGTTATTTCTTGTCGCTCCCAAACTGTATGAGACGCAGTTTGGTCGTCAATATACTTCTTCTCATTTACAGCAGACTTAACATTTTCACTGCAGCCTTGTAGACCTACAGAAACGAAATGATGAAGGCGCTTTGTTTTTCTGTATCACCACTTTCTTTCGTAAGAGATTATCTGTGAATACTAGTTCCAAAGGAACGAATGAAGTGATAAAAACATTATCGTCTGAATTACATCCACTTTTGTTTCTGCTCTCTGTGATCCGAATAACCATCAAAAACCTTTTTGAAACATCGTATTTTCACCAACTGCGACATAGTCGCGTGTACAAACAGTGATCTAATACTGTCAAATGTTTTTTATTCTAGTCTTTGATCACAATATCAATTCTTTAGACGATGACCGGTTTCAGTCCGTTATGACCATCCTCAGATCTTCTTCACACCATGTCCTAAAGTGATAAGGCCATAATGGCATCGTCAAAACATATAAATACAAAACAGCCTATTCTACACCTTACTTTAGATCTGTGTGAGCATGCTGTGCTGATTGTATTTATATGTTTTGACGATGCCATTATGGCCTTATCACTTTAGGACATGGTGTGAAGAAGATCTGAGGATGGTCATTACGGACTGAAATCGGTCATTGTCTAAAGAATTGATATTGTGATCAAAGACTGGAATAAAAAACATTTAATGTTGTATTTCTAAAGGTTTCTCGAGGTAATATTTTCACAGCGTCTCTTTCAACACATAATTCTTTCTGACGTATGATATAAGCGTGGTTGTACACTTACTTCCGCAAGAGTGTCAGTAGTGTGGTATCCTGGTGGATAACACCTATCTTTAGTTTCTAATATTTTTTCGTTAGCGGGACTGTTTATTGCCGACGTTTCGATTCCGTACAAGGCTACACTCCACTCAAACCCATTCAGGAAAGACTTTCTAACGCTTAAGTTATATTAGGCGTTAAGATATATCTCTTTCAGAAATGGTTTTGTTGTTATTATATAACTTACGACCATTTTTAGGGAACCTCAGTCAGTAAAAACGGAACTCTTGTACTCGAAGGATTACTTTGTTGCCTCTGTGTATCTGTCCGTGCGTCCAACTCTTAAAAACACTTTATCTCAGGAACAAGTAGGCGAATCAATTTGAAATTTATGACACTTGCTAAGATCTACGGTCCATTGGAGGTGTAAAAAATTGAAGATTCTAAGTCAATGCAATAAAAGAACAGTCATTTGTGTCACAGTTTTTGACACTTGCGAACTCACTAGTCACAAGCTATAGTGTACTTTGCGTTGAGCCGTAAAATTTGGCAAGACCCAATATTTCGCAGTAGAACTAAAGGAAAAAATATTTTCTTTTTTGGTCATATATTATTCGAATGTCTGTCTGTCCGTTCTGTCAAGGTGCCTTTTTCTCAGGAACAGGTAGACCATGAAGTCAAAATTTATGTCAAATACTAAGACCTATGTTCCTTTGGTGGTGTAAAACGTTACACTTCGAAGTCAGTGCAATCGAAAGACACGGCGATTTATGTCACATATTTTGATACTCGCAAACTAACTCATCAAAATCTTTAGCGTGCTTTCCGTTAGCGTAATATCATGAAATTTGGCAAAGAAGGAAGATTTCACTGGAAAATTAAAGAAAAAAAATCCGTGAATTATTAATTTGTATTCATGTCACATGAAAAATATTTCTTTTTTTCATTTAATATCCAACTTCAACCTTAAAAATATAGTGGAAAGTCTTTGGATTCGCGAGATCGATATCTTGCCAGTATCAATGTCGATAGCACTCAAAAGTAGTCGTAATTCTAGATTCTAGAGACCGGTGGACTGTCTGCATACGTAGTTGAGTTTGTACAGAATCTTCTCCATCCTCGCCTATTTATTATCATTATTATTTAGGTGCCAAACAGTAGACCTAATCTGCTACCTGCAGTGTCTCATTTTCTAATCTAATTGCGTCGATAGCCGGCCGGGGTGGCCGATCGGTTCTAGGCGCTACAGTCTGGAACCGCGCGACCAATACGGTCGCAGGTTCGAATCCTGCCTCGGGCATGGATGTGTGTGATGTCCTTAGGTTAGTTAGGTTTAAGTAGTTCTAAGTTCTAGGGGACTGATGATCTCAGAAGTTAAGTCCCATAGTGCTCAGAGTCATTTGAACCATCTGAATCCCTCCATAGACCCTGTTTTAATTACACTACAGTCAATTACCTTTCTTTTACACCATTAATGTTCTTTGTAGAACGTCTTCACGTCACAATGCATTCCGTTCAACTGATCTAAGACATTTGCCCCCTCTGATGTTGACTGTCCTTTGCAAAACCATAAGCTTTTGAGTTCGATTTGGAATGGGCCCACGGTCATCATGCAATAACAAAGTACAATCGTTGTCGCTTACAGCTGTCGAATATTATTTTTGAACGATCTTTATGAGTGATTTATGACTGATTTAATATTCGTTCACAGTATAATATATTCTAACGTTTGAAACAGTTCAACCATTCGAAGAACAATATCATCAGCTTAATTACTGGCATTACATGGTTCCTCTAGTTGCTTAACGACGTACGGTTCTAAATTCAAAGTGTAAGCTGTTTTTACATCAACCAAAGCAAACACTTTTAACCCATACTTTGCTGGTTTGCTAGGAATATATTGTCTGAATGGGCAGTTTCCTCTAAATGTCAAAAGCTGTTCGTCAACAGTAAGATATTCACTAGATGAAAAATATTTTTGGCAATTGTTCGTGAATAGTTCACGTACCTCTCTGATAGCAGCCAATTTGTCAATCTCTCTGCGAACACATCACGGATACATCAAACCTCAGACATCTCAACAGAAACCTGAATCGGTTTTCACTTATGCATAAATAACACGATTCAAGTCGGTTTCCCTTTGATTTATCCCACAATTTCGATATACTCTTCCCATTACATCTCAAAGATCCACACAGATATAACAAACCAATGAAAGCTCTGATCTCTATCGCATCTGTTTCTTTAGCATCCCTTTCCCTAGAGGAGTTACCACCAACTTCACTGATGGGTATATTAGTGCATGTTGCGATAATGCTTACTGTTTTCATCCAAGAACAAATTCAGAATTTCTACACTCCTGGAAATGGAAAAAAGAACACATTGACACCGGTGTGTCAGACCCACCATACTTGCTCCGGACACTGCGAGAGGGCTGTACAAGCAATGATCACACGCACGGCACAGCGGACACACCAGGAACCGCGGTGTTGGCCGTCGAATGGCGCTAGCTGTGCAGCATTTGTGCACCGCCGCCGTCAGTGTCAGCCAGTTTGCCGTGGCATACGGAGCTCCATCGCAGTCTTTAACACTGGTAGCATGCCGCGACAGCGTGGACGTGAACCGTATGTGCAGTTGACGGACTTTGAGCGAGGGCGTATAGTGGGCATGCGGGAGGCCGGGTGGACGTACCGCCGAATTGCTCAATACGTGGGGCGTGAGGTCTCCACAGTACATCGATGTTGTCGCCAGTGGTCGGCGGAAGGTGCACGTGCCCGTCGACCTGGGACCGGACCGCAGCGACGCACGGATGCATGCCAAGACCGTAGGATCCTACGCAGTGCCGTAGGGGACCGCACCGCCACTTCCCAGCAAATTAAGGACACTGTTGCTCCTGGGGTATCGGCGAGGACCATTCGCAACCGTCTCCATGAAGCTGGGCTACGGTCCCGCACACCGTTAGGCCGTCTTCCGCTCACGCCCCAACATCGTGCAGCCCGCCTCCAGTGGTGTCGCGACAGGCGTGAATGGAGTGACGAATGGAGACGTGTCGTCTTCAGCGATGAGAGTCGCTTCTGCCTTGGTGCCAATGATGGTCGTATGCGTGTTTGGCGCCGTGCAGGTGAGCGCCACAATCAGGACTGCATACGACCGAGGCACACAGGGCCAACACCCGGCATCATGGTGTGGGGAGCGATCTCCTACACTGGCCGTACACCACTGGTGATCGTCGAGGGGACACTGAATAGTGCACGGTACATCCAAACCGTCATCGAACCCATCATTCTACCATTCCTAGACCGGCAAGGGAACTTGCTGTTCCAACAGGACAATGCACGTCCGCATGTATCCCGTACCACCCAACGTGCTCTAGAAGGTGTAAGTCAACTACCCTGGCCAGCAAGATCTCCGGATCTGTCCCCCATTGAGCATGTTTGGGACTGGATGAAGCGTCGTCTCACGCGGTCTGCACGTCCAGCACGAACGCTGGTCCAACTGAGGCGCCAGGTGGAAATCGCATGGTAAGCCGTTCCTCAGGACTACATCCAGCATCTCTACGATTGTCTCCATGGGAGAATAGCAGCCTGCATTGCTGCGAAAGGTGGATATACACTGTACTAGTGCCGACATTGTGCATGCTCTGTTGCCTGTGTCTATGTGCCTGTGGTTCTGTCAGTGTGATCATGTGATGTATCTGACCCCAGGAATGTGTCAATAAAGTTTCCCCTTCCTGGGACAATGAATTCACGGTGTTCTTATTTCAATTTCCAGGAGTGTATTTCCGTCTTTTTTATACGAGCTTGACTTTTTGGTCCAGGCAAATGCGTAATAATATTAAAAGATCTGCTTCTAACATTGGTAGGATATTTATTTTTCCTCCGTTTAATTATTCCATCTTTCCCTAAATAAATTCATCCTCTTGAGTTACTTCTTCCTGTGACACATATTCATCATTTTCTGACACTTCTTGTTCCGTTTCTGAATCATGACCGCTTTCAGGAACACAATCCTCAGTCTCTGAGTCAGCGCTATCACTGTGAGCATCCTTATCACTCAGTTCACTGAACCATTCCGACCATACATTAGGATCTCTTCTAAACTCAGTCCGAGATTTTTTTTGCCGTTGACATTTCTTCCACAATTTAAACATAAAGAGAATACTAGGCAACACGAAAGTTAACTGCAATCAGTATCAATAGTCTAAATTCACGCACATGAAAGATCGATTGAATCTAGGAAAGCAATAAAGTAATACAGACTCACTTTGTTTCCGATTGTGGTAGCAGAGCTCGCGCGGATGACCGATGTCCTCCAGACTATTATAATGTGTCATTAGCAATGTATCTTCCGTAACTGAAGAACCAACAATGATTGGAGCTAATAGCGGGAGAGTTAAAAGAAAGGTACTGAAAATGGCGCGAACTCAATCCAGCCCTGTCAGACAAAATTGAGCGGGAAAGTCATGTGGATGACGAGTGTCATCCGTGCGAGCAATGGAGAGTTAATACTCGTAACTGAAATCGCATTAACAAGAAAGTAATAAAATAGCATTTGATAGCTGTGACCAGAAACGACCATGCTTAAACTTTTTATTTTCTCTCACAGAAATATAAATTCCTTTCCATATTTCTCGTTGTTTGCCTTTGCTGCTTGTTCAATGTACATATTGAATAACATCAGGGAGTGGCTACATCCCTGTCTCACTACCTTCTCTACTACTGCCTCGTTTCATGTCATTCGACTCATACAACTGCATTCAAGTTTCTGTACGTATTGGATAACATTTCTCTGCTTGTATTTTATTCTTAATAACTTCAGAACCCGAAGAATGCATTTAACGTTTTCAAAACATTTCTCTTAACATACAAATGCTATAAATGTAGGTAACATTTTCTATTTTGTTCTTTAATCTGTCTTATAAGATACATTTTAGGGTCAGCATTGCTCTGCGAACTCTTACATGTCTCCGGGATCGACGAATTTCGGTTGCACCTAATGCGAATATATAACAGAACCTTAATTTCTTTGGTAATATTTTGATTTACTCGGTACAAGACACAGAATATGTGTATCTGTGAATTATACACGTTCAGCTGCTTGCTTTTTATTCATGTCAAATCATGCAAACATGTTCATATTTTAGCAGCGGATTGAGGTCCGTTATGTAGTAGAAGTTTCTCCACCTTAGTTTTGAACTACCATATGCAGCAGCACTACGCAACAACTACCTTAACTCTATGGATAAGGCGCCCCGCGTCCGGTAAGAGTCGTCTTTCACCAAGTAACATACGGCGCAAAGATTAGCCCCTACGTAAGGTCCTCCAGCTTTTGGTGGAAACAAAATCGTCTCAGTTATTTAGCCCTCATGATTCAATACACGTCAACATCACGTGATGACGTCATTGAAGTAAGGTTCAATACGCAAAATAGACGAACTATTACTGTCGTAAGTAAAATGATCATTTTTGTCACCATCTTCTGTTATATTCCTGTGATTAGACGCATTAAGGTGGGCCCCATAATATCCTGTCATTAAATATCATCGACCTTATACTTTTGCGACCCTTCTGTGTTGTTATCCCCTTAGGTTATTAAAAGCTTTCAATAGTGGAGTCCATTATTTCCCTACCGTGAAATATATGCAGAAACGCACGTGAAATGACTCAGTACACATTGAGAAACACTGATTTCTCACAAAATGTTGTTGTCAGAAGAATTGCGGAAGCTGTTGGATAGCGAAAGGTTATTTCATATCGCCAAAACTTGATCTGCTATTCATTCAGCACTCTTGCAAAGTGCTGAATAACGATTTCTGTATCTTTCTTGACAGTTGAATCGCCTGAGCCAGCAAGAAACGCATGCGTAATCGACGCGTAATGGTATGCACCGCTATACATGAAATATGCATTTAATGGAATCGACTGATCTCGCTGGCAGCATGGCAACCTAGGTGCGATGGCGTCAGACTAGGTTCTACGTGCCTAGGTTGACATTTACTCAAACCGGGAAAACACTGCTCTTCTTCCGGCTGGCCGCACCCGCTGTGCGAATGCCAGACTTTGCTAGGTGTGAATGACAGATTCGTGGTCTTCCCTGAACCAAGTGAAAGCTAGCAAGCTTTACTCTTTGGGAAAAATACTCATATATAAGATAATGTGGTTTAATGTCAGATGTGTTGGTTGTAGAATAGGCAGTTTGGTAAGTCAGAGAAATTTCTGAGGAAGATAAGAAACTTTATGAAATCGTGGTTGTCATAGCAATAATGATACTTGTAGTGACTTAAAAAACTGGACAAGTGATTAACTTCTTGTAGTCGGAGTTCAAAGTCGTATAGAATTTTGAAAGGACAGTCAACGGCGAATATGACGTCTTTAAAAAAAAAATTGGACAAGTTTTCGTTGTTTCCATTTCCTAAACACACGAACAGCATCTACAGCTATATGAACATCCACACTCAGGATGCTATCACGAAGTGTAAGGGAGAGGGTATTTCCTACTCTACCACACGGTTTCTTTCCGTTCCATCCGTGATGGGAGCGTGGGATGACTGAGACCCTAAGTCCTCCACTCCGCTCTGTAATTTGTCTACTTCTGTTTTCTCCGTTCATTACGGGTGCATTAAGTACAGTGTGTTTCGAAAATATTTACCCGATTTCCACTTCACATTTCTACTTGAATGAAGAAAGAAACTCAGCGTGGATTTTAACGTAGGCATAGGATTACTAAATGGTTCAAATGGCTCTAAGTACTATTACACTTAACATCTGAGGTCATCAGTCCCCTAGACTTAGACCTACTTAAACATAACTAACCTAAGGACATCACACACATCCATGCCTGAGGCAGGATTGGAACCTGAGATTACTAAGTTTTTATTTGCAAAAACTATTATTTTTTACAGAGGTATATCTTTTACTTGCATGTACCTATAAATTGTGAGTACTTTTACAATTACGTTTAGGTTGTTGTAGTGGCCCCATTTTAGCAAATAACTACACGTTTTTATTAGTAAGCGTATGGATCATACATTCACCTAATTTTTTTCATTTGCTTGCTTTCTACACAGAACATTTCTCAATTCAAAATTCAATGTACGGTATTCCAGCACTGTGTTGCACTGAATTACTGCCTAATAGCTAATCATGTAAGTACTTTGCAGACATATGAAGATGAACAAAATGGTCGAAACCGGTGAAGTAAGAAACAATAATGCTTAAAACTTACGTTAAGTGGCTGATAAATATTACACAATGGTCAAAAATCATGGGAAGACGCTATGGCACGAGCTTTTCATGGGTTGCTGAAACCAATTTCTCTCCATCCAGTCCCATAAGAAATTGATTCCTGCCACCTAACATTCAAATCGGCGGCTTTCCCCAAGGAAGTGGTATAGGTCCTCTGCTGTTCCCGTTCTATACAAACGACATATGAGTCAATCTGAGCAGCCATCTTAAATTGTTTGCAAACTACTCTCTGAGTTACCATCTTCTTAAGTTATCAGATGATGAAAACCAACTGCAAATGATTTAGCAAGCAATCTATAGTGTGCTAAATGTGGCAATTGACCCTGAATGAGGAAAGGTGTGTAGTTATCCACATGAACACTAAAAGAAATCCGCTAAATTTCGGTTACACGATAAATCACACAAATCCAAAGACTGTGAATTCAACTAAATACTTAGGGGTAACAACTACGAATAACTTAAATTGCCGGCCGTTGTGGCCGAGCAGTTCTAGGCGCTTCAGTCTGGAACCGCGCGACCGCTACGGTCGCAGGTTCGAATCCTGCCTCGGGCACGGATGTGTGTGATGTCCTTAGATTAGTTACGTTTAAGTAGTTCTAAGTTCTAGAGCACACCGCTCTCCCGGTCGTTATGATGGTATTCTTGACCGAAGCCGCTTCTGTTCGGTCGAGTAGCTCCTCAATTGGCATCACGAGGCTGAGTGGACCCCGAAAAATGTTAACTCAGATGTTAACTCCCATAGTGCTAAGAGCCATTTGAACCATCTGAATAACTTAAATTGGAAAATCGGGGAAAGTAAACCAAAGACTGCGATTTATTTGCAGTTAGATAGATAGTGCAACAGGTCTACTATAGAGACCTCCTGCACTATGCTTGTCCACACTCTTCTGGAGTACTGTTATACAGTGTTTAAGCCGCGTCAGATGGTACCAACTGTGGACGTCGGAAAAGTTCCATTTAAGGGCAACTGGTTTTGTATTATCGCGAAATAGGGGAGAGAGCGCCACGGACATGATACGTGAATTGGGGTGGCAATCATTAAAATAAATATGTCTTTCGTTGCGGCAGGATCTTGCTCTGAAATTTCTGTCACCAACTTTCTCCTCTGATGTTTTTTTGGCTCCCACCTACAAAGGGAGAAATGATCATCATACCGAAATAAGAGAAATCAGAGCTCGCACAGGAAGATTTACGTGCTTGTTTATCGCACGTGACAGTCGAGAGTGGAACGGTAGAAAAAAAGCTTGACTTTGGTTCGACGAACCCTCTTCTATGGTCTTCATTCTGAACTGGAGAGTTATCGTCATGTAGATGTAGATATAGACGTAAATGTAGAAGAGACCGAAGACCACCCCGCACACGTGTGAGGAGAAGACGAGAAGTCTGTTTGCCAACGTGTGGTCGTCCTGTGTGACGATCTACGCGTGTGAAAACCTTGTGTCTGCGATAGTGAAGATGCATCCTGTTCACTGTTGACCTCGGGAACCGGATTTGTTACAGAATCTCCGATATGCCATGACACATGAGGCTTGTGGCAATAGCTAAATTTGGTTAATTTCCGACGTGCTGCGACGTTCACTGCACACCTGTCTGTAAGACACTGCTCAGATATCGTGTCTACACGAGCGCCAAAAACCTCATCTAGCAGCAATTGCCCGGATCCATACACAGCACCTTTTGTCGTGACTTTGGACAATCTGCTTAGATCATCTTTTAACTATTTTGGTACTTAAGGTTGAAAGCAAACAGTGTTTTTGATGTTCCTGACACAGTCAGGTTTAGATAAGCGATGTATGAATGTTAAAAGTTGTTGGTTTCTTATAAATAATTATTTATAATCGCTGATAACTAGTTTCACCCCAAACACAGCTAGCCATCTTCAGATCAATTTCAGTGACGACAGTGTGCCTGCCGCCGGCCTGTTAATTAGACGTAGTAATGTTTGTCTTATTTGATCAGAAAATGGCAAGCTGGCTTATTGGAAAATAGTTGTAAATTATTATAAATAATTTTTGCAATCTTGACCAATAAATGATAATTTACACTACTGGCCATTAAAATTGCAACACCACGAAGATGACGTGCTACAGACGCGAAATTTAACCGATAGGAAGAAGATGCTGTGATATGCAAATGACTAGCTTTTCACAGCATTCACACAAGGTTGGCGCCGGTGGCGACACCTACAACGTGCTGACTTGAGGAAAGTTTCCAACCGATTTCTCATACACAAACAGCACTTGACAGGCGTTGCCTGGTGAAACGTTGTTGTGATGCCTCGTGTGAGGAGGAGAAATGCGTACCATCACGGTTCCTACTTTGATATAGGTCGGATTGTAGCCTATCGCGACTGCGGTTTATGGCATAACGACATGGCTGCTCGCGTTGGTCGAGATCCAATGACTGTTAGCAGAATACGGAATCGGTGGGTTCAGGAGGGTAATACGGAACGCCGTGCTGGATCCCACGGCCTCGTATCACTAGCAGTCGAGATGACAGGCATCTTATCAGCATGCCTGTAACGGATCGTGCAGCCACGTCTTGATCCCTGAGTCAACAGATTGGGGGGGGGGGGAGGGGGGGGGGGGCGGACGTTTGCAAGACAACAACCATCTGCACGAACAGTTCGGCGACGTTTGCAGCAGCATGGACTATCAGGTCGGAGACCATGGCTGCGGTTACCCTCGACGCTGCATCACAGACAGGAGCGCCTGTGATGGTGTACTCAACGACGAACCTGGGTGCACGAATGGCAAACCGTCACATTTTCGGGTGAATCCAGGTTCTGTTTACAGCATTGTGATAGTCGCATCCGTGTTTGGCGTCATCGCGGTGAACGCACATTGGAAGCGTGTATTCGTCATCGCCATACTGGCGTATCACCCGGCGTGATGGTATGGGGTGCCATTGGTTACACGTCTCGGTCACCTTTTGTTCGCATTGACGGCACTTTGAACAGTGGACGTTACATTTCAGATGTGTTACGACCCGTGGTTCTACCCTTCATTCGATCCCTGCGAAACCCTACATTTCAGCAGGATAATGCACGAGCCCATGTTGCAGGTCCTGTACGGGCCTTTCTGGATACAGAAAATGTTCTACTGCTGCCCTGGCCAGCACATTCTTCAGATCTCTCACCAACTGAAAACGTCTAGTCAATGGCGGCCGAGCAACTGGCTCGTCACAATACACCAGTCACTACTCTTGATGAACTGTGGCGTTGAAGCTGCATGGGCAACTGTACCTGTACACACCGTCCACGTTTCACTCAATGCCCAGGCGTATCAAGGACGTTATTACGGCCAGAGGTGGTTGTTCAGGGAACTGTTTTCTCTGGATCTATGCACCAAAATTGAGTGAAAATGTAATCACATGTCGTTTCTAGTATAATATATTTGTCCAATGAATACCCGTTTATCATCTGCAATTCTTCTTGGTGTAGCAAAAAAATGGTTCAAATGGCTCTGAGCACTATGGGACTTAACATCTATGGTCATCAGTCCCCTATAACTTATAACTACTTACACCTAACTAACCTAAGGACATCACACAACACCCAGTCATCACGAGGCAGGGAAAATCCCTGACCCCGCCGGGAATCGAACCCGGGAACCCGGGCGCGGGAAGCGAGGACGCTACCGCACGACCACGAGCTGCGGACTTTCGAACCTGCACCGTAGCGGTCGTGCGGTTCCAGACTGTAGCGCCTTTAACCGTTCGGCCACTCCGGCCGGCTTGGTGTAGCAATTTTAATGTCCAGTAGTGTATACGAAGTCCACAACTTAAAAGTTTTTCTCTACTTATATTTGCTTATGTCGTACCGGTTTTCAGTTTGTTGGGCGATCATCAGAAAACCGTCTAGTGTCGGCAAGAGATCAACCAAACATTAGAAACAGCGAATGTCTCAACAAACAAAGAATCTTTGGTCGGTAGGTGAGAGTTGTCAAATCGAGTGCACAATACTCGTGAGCCACGGGTGTTAAATTACATTATCAAATTTTGATATCGTATGCTGTTTCATCTGCTTCAGTTGTTTTGTATTGAAACTTTACGAAACTGCGTTGTGTAGTATTAGAGTCATATTAGAATGAAAGTCAAACAATAATAAACAGACTAAACAAAACATTTACGATCACGTGAAAGAACAGTTACGCCCAGAGAGCAGCAGTTGGCAGGCAGTAGCTGACTGCCATTGCCACCGTCAGTCCTTTGTCGCCAGGGAAGCCAGTGTGTGGATGTTGCGTCCAGCCGCAGACCGCAAGGTGTTCCCGCTGACAGGAGTGGAGGCTCCCTGGCTGGGCGGGCCAGTGACTCACGTCGAGAGGAAAGGAAGGCTCGCGGCCGGTGCCATTGTGCGTAGCCGAGCAGCGGCGGTGTTGTACACTGTATATACCGCAAGCACAGGTGCGCGGCGGGCTCGCGTGGAAATCCAGAGCTGCTCACGAAGGAGTGGGATGAGCTCGCTGACTCAGCGCGACGAGTCCGTGATCCGACTGACCGATCTGGCCTCCCATGTGGGGCCTCGGAGTATTGACGTCCGCAGACTACAAGCAGAACACCGACAACCCCGGGAACAAAGCTAGTCACCCCCCAGATACGCCACGCAGATTCATGAGTAACATTGCTTCTAGCCTGGATCGATACAAACAGGATGAGAGACGACTAGATTCTTTAGGTATACCACACGCTGCTTAAGCCAATCGTTGATGATTAGATCCCGCGGAGCTACCAAGTTGCGGCGAATCTTATTTCTATGTTTCATCTGCTATTGCAAAAGGTCACAGACCTTTCCTGTGGGACCAGGATCTGGCGATTTATAGAACCACTCGAGGTGCGATTCATGCCTGAAAGTTCGTCAAGTCGGGAGAGAATGCGTCCAGTCCTGTGACCACAGATGTTGTCATCTTGGAAGATGGAAGTTTCTACAGAATACTTGTCAAGAAAATGTAGAAGAAACGGGAGCACCTCGTCTTCGAGAATACTGAAATAAACATCCTTGTTCATTCTCTCATTAACATGACTGAGTAAGCTTGAGTAACAGTGTGGAAACACCGCCAAAAACATCACAGAACCACTTTTTGGCCCAGTAGTACTCTCCATACAGGCCTCATTGGACAGTCGGTGCACTCGACGGTTTGCATCCCTTGGAAGGAGACAGAATTCCGACTCCTCTGATGATACCTATTGTCGAGTTTCTGTCTGTGCCTGCTCAACGCGTGCAGGTTTATCTGATACCGAGTTTTTGAGAAGTACTCGTCTCCAAATAGCGATTACATGCAGTCCCCTTCGCAGTGTTCGCTCAGAGACTGGTTGGAATGGACCTGCATTTGCTGACAGCAACAATTCCTGTTTCGTCCGAAACCGGTTGTCATTGCAAGACTGCGATACTTGTCTTTGTTTCGTCTCGCTTACGATCTCTTTACGACCACGGTTCGAATGCAGTGGCTACGAACTGAATCACTGTGGTCCATAGGGGGTCAAACTGAACATTGCAAAAAGTTAAAGACGACTTACCGACTTACCTGTGATCCTTAGGTGACCTACGAAATACATAACATTAGCAGTTTATGAGAGGGCATGGTCGCTGAAAGTACTTTTGGTTAATGCAACAATATGAAAATAGTAATTGAGTGATAAGTTCAGCGTGGAAGTGCAGATTTATCAAAAGAAATATTTGGTACAGAAACAAAAGATGTAAAGATAATACAATAACGCTGCCAAGTTATAGAGATTGAGCAACTTTCAGACCATAATTTGTTTGGAATCAGATACCATATAGCCTTGCAAAGAATATTTGAACAGTTCCAAGCGATCGTTGGTAACTACAATCGTATCTTGCCTCATACCAGTTATTTTATACGTTCATCGTTAATACCAGAGTTTTCCAAAGGCAGCAGAGTGGGAGCACTTTTGGAAAGTAATTTTAGGTGGTGCAGCAGTAAAAAATAGTCAGCTGCTTCCTTCCCTTTTTATGGCTTGTAAACAGGATTCACACTGAAGCGCAAAAGAAACTGGTATAGTCATGCGTTTTCAAATACAAGGGTATATAAAAAGACAGAATATGGCGCTGTGGTCGGCAACGCCTATATAAGACAACAAGCGTCTAGCGCAGTTGTTAGATCGGTCATTGCTGCTGCAATGACAGGTTATCAAGATTCAAGTGAGTTTGAACGTGGTGTAATAGGACACAGTATGGCTCTGAGCACTATGGGACTCAACTGCTGTGGTCATAAGTCCCCTAGAACTTAGAACTACTTAAACTTAACTAACCTAAGGACATCACACATATCCATGCCCGAGGCAGGATTCGAACCTGCGACCGTAGCGGTCGTGCGGTTCCAGCCTGTAGCGCCTAGAATCGCTCGCCCATCCCGGCCGGCCAAACCATGACAGAACTCCCTCAATGCTTCACAGATGGAATTATGCACTGAGGATTCAAGCGTTGGTGTGATAAAAGTCGTACAAACCGACGGCGTTCAATTCCTGATACACCGACACAAAAAAAATCGTAACACTAAAATATAATTAAAGTAGAGCAATGAAATTTTAGTATTGCATTTATCTAGGTAACATATTTCAGTGATTAACACTGCAACATCACAGGTTAATGTAAGCGCAAGACAGGCCATCGCAAATGTTAAATACTGATAGATCAGTAACCGGGGTAAGTGCTAGAATGATCACGGACTCGTTTTCAGACTTTATGCCTTCCATTGACAAGTGCTAGATGTTGAATGCAAGCATGAAATCGGTCAAGCATTGCGTTGTATAGGTGTCAGATGTCAGTTTGTCAGTTTCTTGAATAGGTCTTCTTCCGATCTTACATTCTCGTGGCCATCATGTACCATATTTCAGATGTAGAAACACGCCTATGAACTTCCGATTTTTTTCCGTCAGCGTAGGCCTATACATCGAGATCAAACTGTTGTGACCAACCAGGGTGATATCACTCTTACAATGAGGTGTAAAGTTCAGATTTGCTTTCTGTTAATAACTGATTGAAATTTGTCCAGCAAAATCACCAGCACTTGCCACTCCCCCTTGCCACTCCCCCCTCCCACCCTCCCTGCTGTTTCATTCAGTGGTATAATTTGGTTAAGTACGCTCAAACTATGGCGAGTGAGATATCCATCGGCAGTAACCGGCAGTGAATGAGGATTTGGCGAGTAGGTAGATAAAGAGGGGGGGGGGGGGGCACATTTATTGAGAATATCTATTGTATTCTCGTGTACAGTGCTTGCAGGAATTTTAGGATCAGGTCTAAATTTCGTTTAATCAACACGGGTCCCTAAGAAACAGCATTTCAGTGAATGTTTTGCATTATGTTATTATACATCTTAATTATGGATAGTCAATTAAAATTTCACTACTCTAGCTTCAACACTTTGGGACATAAAACGTTTTCCCCCTTTGTAAACAAGACTAAAAAAATACTTTTTTTCTGACTAAAATGTTTTCGATCACAAAAACTGCCGCCGGCCGCTGTGGCCGAGCGGTTCTGGGCGCTTCAGTCTAGAACCGCGCGACCGCTACGGCCGCAGGTTCGAATCCTGCATCGGGCATGGATGCGTGTGTTATCTTTAGGTTACTTAGGTTTAAGTAGTTCTAAGTTCTAGGGGACTGATGACCTCAGATGTTGAGTCCCATAGTGCTCAGAGCCATTTGAACAAAAACTGCTAGCCCTACAGCTGTGGAATTTTTGTGCCGTTTTATTGCACCATAGCAATTATAAAAATAATAACAGAACCTGGGAAAAAAATCCTTTTCATTTGGTCGCCTCCCAAAGAAACTTTTTTACACAACAACTTCGGTGGCAAACTTGTGTAGTTTTCTTACCCGACAACTACCGACTGGCAACACCCAATCCTATTCTGACTGTAAATACATCACAAAGAAGACAGAGGATCGGCTCCACAGTAACAACTGAAACTTCCTGGCAGATTAAAACTGTGTGCCGGACCAAGACTCGAACTCGGAACCTTTGCCTTTCGCGGGCAAGTGCTCTACGATCTGAGCTACCCAAGCAAGACTCACGCCCCCCTCCTCACAGCTTTACTTCTGCCAGGACCTCGTCTCCTACCTTCCAAAATTTTACAGAAGCTCTCCTGCGAACCTTGCAGAACTAGCACTCCTGAAAGAAAGGATATTGCGGTGACATGGCTTAGCCACAGACTGGGGGATGTTTCCAGAATTAGGTTTTCACTCTGCAGCTAATATGAAACTTCCTGCTTGGGTAGCTCAGATGGTAGAGCACTTGCCCCCGAAAGGCAAAGGTCCCGAGTTCGATTCTCGGTCCGGCACACAGTTAATCTGCCAGGAAGATTCCTATCAGCGCACACTCCGCTGCAGAGAGAAAATCTCATTCTGGAGACAGTAAGAAGTGATTTATCGCTATTGGCAACACTTAGACAGTTCTACCTCTGCAGCTGTTACTGCTGAAAGTAAAAAACTAATTTTACCACCAAATTTACCAGCGAAAAATAATGGTTTGACAGGCGCCCAATTAAGAACCTTTTTACCAGGTTTTGTATTTGTTATTTTTATGATTGATTCGGTGTAAGCAAACGGCAGTACAAATTTCATATCTGTATAGCTGTATGACTAGCAGTTTTAAGCACTCCGTCGTCAGGCCACGAGTGGCCTACGGGGACCATCCGACCGCCGTGTCATCCTCAGTGGAGGATGTGGATAGGAGGGGCGTGGGATCAGCACACCGCTCTCCCGGTCGCTATGATGGTATTCTTGACCGAAGCCGCTACTATTCGGTCGAGTAGGTCCTCAATTGGCATCACGAGGCTGAGTGCACCCCGAAAAATGGCAACAGCGCATGGCGGCCTGGATGGTCACCCATCCAAGTCCCGACCATGCCCGACAGCGCTTAACTTCGGTGATATCACGGTAATCGGTGTATCCACTGCGGCATGGCCGTTGCCTATGACTAGCAGTCTTAGAGAAAGAAAATATTTTAGTAGGAAAAAAAAGGATTTTTTAAACGCTATTTACATAGCGGAAATAATTAAATCTTCAAAAGTATTAGAGCCAGAGCAGTGGAATTTTAACTAAAAACCCTGACTGAGATAGCTAATAACATCATTTAAAATATTCACTTCACGGAACGCAGCTTCAGCGAAATTTTGAACCGTCCCTAATGGTTCTACAAGCATTGTAGTACAGTGGCAGTGAAAGTCCTTGACGGGAGTGAAATACCTGCTGAAGAGCTGGAGGACGTAATTGCTCCGGGTCACGTTTTTTTTTTCTGATGTCATCTCCATTCGTATGCTCATCGTACGCAAAAGGATTGTACGGAATATTCAAGACGCAGCCCAGTGATCCGTAAAGGCAGCGCAGGAAACAATGGCCCGCGCCGCTCCCAGGTCGTCCATATGCCACGCTCCAGACAGCAGGGAGTGACGAGTGGCCCAGGTGGGCATCACTGGACGACATGACGAGCAGACCGCCCAAGTCGTGAGCCAGACTGCACGTCAGTCGCAGGACACGGCAGCGGGCCACGGCAGCAAAGAGGGCGGGGCCGCCGCTTTCACGAGCTGTGGGAGGGACGGAACTGAACGGCGCTGCCGTAGGGAAACAGGTCTGCAGCACAGCGCGGCGAAAATGAATTAAGTGGAGAGCCCCGTGGAGGCAGAGGTACAGGGAACGAGAACACCGTAAGGTGCCCTCGTCGTGTCGGTCGTGACTAAAAGCAATGTTGCACATGCGCGGTAAGTGAGTAGGAACAAGTCGTGATTTTCTTCGTTTTATGTGCGAATCCGACAAATTAGCCACGCACGCTGGGTAAGATCTTTATTTTCTCTGCGTACATCGTAAGAAGTGCGTCGTGACTCCACTCGCGCCTGTAGCCAGGTTTCCAGGAAACTGTGGAACAATTTTTAGCGTGCAGTAATCACCTGGTTACGCTGGTGACCCGAGGAACGGATGCGCCATCGCGACAGATTCTCCACGAAACCGACGACTTCGTTGCAGCGAGAGAATCAACGGCGTGCGGTGATTTAGGTGCCAATTCACTACCGGCCATTAAAACTGCTACACCTAGAACAAATTCAGATGATAAACGGGTATTCATTGGACAAATATATTATACTAGAACTGACATGTGATTACATTTTCACGCAGTTTCGGTGCGTGGATCCTGAGAAATCAGTACCTAGAACAACCACCTCTGGCCGTTAATAACGGCCTTGATACGCCTGGGCATTGAGTCAAACAGAGCTTGGATGGCGTGTACAGGTACAGCTGCCCATGCAGCTTCAACACGATACCACAGTTCATCAAGAGTAGTGACTGGCGTATTGTGACGAGCCAGTTGTTCGGCCATCATTGACCAGACGTTTTCAGTTGGTGAGAGATCTGGAGAATGTGCAGGCCAGGGCAGTAGTCGAACATTTTCTGTATCCAGAAAGGCCCGTACAGGAACTGCAACATGCGCACGTGCATTATCCTGCTGAAATGTAGTGTTTTGCAGGGATCGAATGAAGGGTAGGGCCACGGGTCGTAACACATCTGAAATATAACGTCCACTGTTCAAAGTGCCGTCAGTGCGAACAAGAGGCGACCGAGACGTGTAACCAATGTTACCCCATCCCATAACGCCGGGTGATACGCCAGTATGGCGATGACGAATACACGCTTCCAATGTGGGTTCACCGCGATGTCGCCAAACACGGATGCGATCATCCTGATGCTGTAAATAGAACCTGGATTCGTCCGAAAAAATCACGTTTTGCCATTCGTACACCCAGGTTCGTCGTTGAATACACTATCGTAGGCGCACCGTCAAGGGTAACCGCAGCCATGGTCTCCGAGCTGATAGTCCATGCTGCTGCAAACGTCGTCGAACTTTTCGTGGAGGTGGTTGTTGTCTTGCAAACGTCCCCATCTGTTGACTCAGAGATCGAGACGTGGCTGCAAGATCCGTTACAGCCATGCGCATAAGATGCCTGTCATCTCGACTGCTAGTGCTACGAAGTCGTTGGGATCCAGCACGGCGTTCCGTATTACCCTCCTGAACCCACCGATTCCATATTATGCTAACAGTCATTGGATCTCGACCAACGCGAGCAGCAATGTCACGACACGATAAACCGCAATCACGATAGGCTACAATCCGACCATTATCAAAGTCGGAAACGTGATGGTACGCATTTCTCCTCCTTACACGAAGCATCACAACAACGTTTCACCGGGAAACGCCGGACAACTGCTGTTTGTGTATGAGAGAGCGGTTGAAACTTTCCTCATGTCAGCACGTTGTAGGTGTCGCCACCGGCGCCAACCTTGTGTGAATGGTCTGAAAAGCTAATCATTTGCATATCACAGCATCTTCTACCTGTTGGTTAAATTTCGCGTCTGTAGCACGTCATCTTCGTGGTGTAGCATCATGATGGTTGCATCCGTGTTTGACGATATCGCGGTGAACGCACATTGGAAGCGTGTATTCGTCATTGCCATACTGGCGCATCACCCGGCGTGATTGTATGGGGTGCCATTGGTTACACGTCTCGGTCACCTCTTGTTCGCATTGACGGCACTTTGAACAGTGGGCGTTACATTTCAGATGTGTTACGACCCGTGGCTCTACCCTCCATGCGATCCCTGCGAAACCCTACATTTCAGCAAGATAATGCACGACCGCATGTTGCAGGTCCTGTACGGGCCTTTCTGGATACAGAAAATGTTCGACTGCTGCCCTGGCTAGCACATTCTCCAGATTTCTCAGCAACCGAAAACGTCTGGTAAATGGCGGCCGAGCAACTGGCTCGTCACAATACACCAGTCACTACTCTTGATGAACTGTGGTATGGTGTTGAAGCTGCATGGGCAGCTGTACCTGTACACGCCATCCAAGGTCTGTTTGACTCAATGCCCAGGCGTATCAAGGCCGTTATTACGGCCAGAGGTGGTTATTCTGGGTGCTGATTTCTCAGGATCTATGCACCCAAATTGCGTGAACATGTAATCACATGCCAGTTCTAGTATAATATATTTGTCCAATAAATACCCGTTTATCATCTGCTTTTCTTCTTGGTGTAGCAATTTTAATGGCCAGTAGTGTAGATTGTACAAGAGAAGTAACCAGTGTCGATGCTGGTACAGAATTCGGTAATCTGGAGCTACTCTTCGACTGGGTCGCGACCAGTCGGGCCCCCGCGCTTATGTCCTCTTCACCTAGGGACCGCTGCTGTCACATTGTTGTCCTGGAGGGCGGTCGATCAGCGTACAAGTGGCTGACGTCTTGTCACACTCCTCTCCGCTCTATCGTTCCCGACTAGCATCGAGTGATTGACTTTACGCCGTAGCACATTGTTTCTGAGAAGCGAATTGGAAAATACACTAAGGATACTGAAGGAATATCAGGTGAGATAAACTTATTGCAAAAACGAAACAATCAGCCAATCAGTTGCCAACTAAAGGTTTAATTTACATCTTGATCTAGGTTTAGATATTTCTAAAACTATCTTCTTCAGAAAGAGGGGTCCTTGTTACATCACATGCTAGTGTAATTTACCACTATGTGAAGGAGATAGCTGGCCGTTGTGAAAGAGAGGTTCTAGGCGCGTCAGTCCGGAACCGCGCTGCTGCTACGGTCGCAGGTTCGAATCCTGCCTCGAGCATGGATGTGTGTGATGTCCTTAGGTTAGTTAGGTTTAAGTAGTTCTAAGTTCTAGGTGACCGATGACCTCAGATGTTAAGTCCCATAGTGCTCAGAGACATTTGAACCATCTGAATTTTTTGAAGGAGATATTTTTAATATCGAAACCTAGGTCAGAGGCTAAATAAACCTTTGATTTGCAACTGATTGGCCGAATTTTTCAACCTCTTTTTTGTTTCCCGCCTGGGGGGGCGGCGCGTGGGTAGGAACGGGAAAGCGTAATACAAGTCGGTACTGCAAGAACGTAGTTTACTGGTGCAAAAACAAGGTGATAAACGATTACATAACTTTGTACGTAGGTGCCATGCTGAAGCGAAGTGTCCTGGCTGTCTGCACCTGATCAAATGGGCTGAAGCAGTCGCGGAGCTCGTAGACCTCGACAGCACCGGCTAGAGGGCGCTGTCGTCTGTGTCTCTTGTAGTGCCAACTTAAGAAACTATTCCGTGGCCCGTTGTTATCGATACCACACACTTCAAATTTATACAGTTGCTGATTCACAGTCATCTTCAAGATTTCGAAATCGTTAGCGTTCATACACCAGCGTTCTCACATTTTGGAGAAAAGGTAAAAGAACTCTACGAAGATTTAAAGACATTGACAAATGAGGACAAGACACATTAATAGATAAAATGAGAGATTTTAATGCGAAAGTAAACGAAACTGGTGAAAGCTTATTAAAGGAGAAATATTTTAAAAAGTTGTATTCCTGTCTTTTCCTTTTGTATTTTATCCGGTTATATGTTCGCCTGAAAAGACTAAGTATAAAATGGATAACACAATGTAAAAATTGAATTAATAAAGAAATAGGCTATTACCATAAATGTTATCTGGGTACGATGCCACATCTCACTCCGGAAAAGCTACGATTGAATAAAATGTACTGTATTTTATCAAACAAAAGAATTTCATTCTTCGATTCCAAGAGATAGGAAAAGTACGAAATGGACACCTAATGAAAGGTGAGTAGCTAACGCCAGGAAACATGTGCCAGCATTTAAAGCTACATATTTGCATACTCAGTCTGCAGTTCTAAATTAAGTTCCTGGCAGAGTTTTCATCGAACCGCCTTCAGACAATTTCTCTACCGTTCCACTCCCGAACGGCGAGTGGGAAAAACAAACACTTAAATCTTTCAGTGGCGACTTCTCGTTTATTTTATTGCGACGATCATTTCTCCCTATTTAGGCGGACGTCAACAAAATATTTTCGTATTCAGAAGAAAAAGTTGATGAGCTGACATTTCAGGAAACGTTCTCGCCGCAATGAAAAACGCCTTTGTTCTAATGATCGCCACCACAACCTGAGTGCCGTATCCATACCGTATCGGTGTTCTCCGTCAGTCATCTTTGGTCAACATCCCATGCGGCGTAGCCGTACTCCAGATAACGACGGACAAGTGTAGTGTAGGCAGTCTCTCGAGTACAGCTGTTGCATCTTCTTTCTGCCAACAAAACGCCGTCTTTGTTCGTCTTCCCCACAACATTAGCTATGTGGTCGTTCCAATTTAAGTTGATCGTATTTTTAATCCCTTGGTATTTACGTGGTGACAATTACTGAACTATATGAAAGAAAACGTAAATTAGTTATGAACTACGGCCTGTGCACACTTTATTCAACATGTAAACGTCACTACAGATATTCGGATTTAGTTTATGACATGTTCGATATGCTTTCCATCATTGGCGATAATGTGGGGCAGAATTCTGCATGACCCTCAGAAATATCGGAACATCTATGCTGTCGATGACCTCCTGAATAGTTGTTTTCAACTCAGCAATGGTTTTGGGGTTACTACTGTACATCTCCTCTTTGGCCCCACAAAAAGGAGTCGGATGTCTTCAGATCCGGAGAATATGGCGGCCAATCGAGGACAATGCCACTATCCCCTGGGTACCCCAGAGCCAGAATGCGGTCCCCAAGGTCTTCTTTCCGGGCATCAAACACTCTGCTGCTTCGACGGGGTCGAGCTCCGTCATGTGTGAACCACATCTTCTCGAAATCAGAGTCACTTTGGATAAAAAGAGGATGAAATCATCTTCCGAAACCTTCGCGTAGCGTTCTGTAGTCACCGTGCCATCAAGGAATATCGCGCCGATTATTCCGTGACTGGACATTGCACACCAGTCACCCGTTGAGGGTGAAGAGACGCCTCGATCGCGAAATGCGGATTCTCAGTACCCCAAATGCGCCAATTTTGCTTACTGACGAACCCGTCCAAATGAAAGTGGGCTTCGTCACTAAATCAAACCATACTAACCCCTTCACGCTCCGCGGCCAACCGTGCAGTTTGATCGTCCTAACCCAAACCGTTCAGAAGTTATGACGATTTTACTTCAAATAGTTCAATAACTGTCATCCGGTAATTGAATTGACAGCCTTTGGATCTGTGTTATTTATCGTGTAACCGAAGTGTTGATATTGATCTATGTACTTGATGACCAAAGTGCGTGGAAAAATATAGAGGATGCCTTTTTCAGCAGTGGATGTCAAATGCCGGATAGTGATGATGATGAAGATGCTGATGAGACAATGCGTTATTGTTTCAGATTCAGGATGTACATTTGTGTAACGTATCCGTGTCTCTACGAAAGCTTTTTTTTTATATTGGTGATATTATTATAGTCGCAGGCGGATTTTAAGCTTATCTATTCAAGTGACTCATGGGTTTGGAGACTTCCTTAAAAATGAGAACAAATTCTTGTCTCAGATTATTTTGGTCACCACACTGATCTTTTGGCATCCTGAGTAGAAACGAATGTTCTGTTATTACACAAATCTGTGAATATTAATACCCAGTGGGGGAAAATTGTTGACGTAGAGTTGGTCAAAACTGATTTGGAGAAGTTTTCCTCGTTGTTAGTATGATCTATCAAGTCGGGGAATAATTATCACTACCCTTGTAGCGCAGGTACCCATCGGTTGGTAAAATAAATGATTCTGAACTTGCCTTCTTGCCCTCAGTGGTTGTTCGCCGGATACAGGTACTGATTGCTACACGTCAGTGAATAATGTATCCTTGCAACTTACGGTTTCACCAAGAGCATACATAAAGCGCTGTTATCGCAACACCTTCGTCGCTGGCTCTCGTGTCCCTGTTGATTGCTTCCTGCCTCAGAGATAACGGGATGAAGGGGTTCTAGGAGGAAGAAAAGAAAATAGAGCAAGTTGCCCGACATTCCTCATTTACTGACACCAAGCAAAAAACATTGTGCGTACCCGGAATGTGCGCTATAAGTAAATATGTCAGCGACTACATTACTTATAAAGTTTAAGCTTCATAAAACAGAAGAATGTATAGTCGGCCTTTTGTTTTTCCTTTTAAGAGGTGAGGTACCAATTGCTGCCTGGCCTGATGTTCTGCCTTGTGGAAGGAAGAACAAAGAAAAATCCCACGTGCACTTGACAGATTAAAAGTGGAATAATACGTTCGCAGTCCTGCGAAGATTATGGCTTAATTACGGAGACAAAAACAATGTGAGAGTATCAAAAACAGAAGCAACTAAAATTTTCTCCCAGTTTCTTCTCCAGTTCCCATACAGTCAAAGCTTCACTAACATGGGACGCTGTCCACCAGGTGTACATTCCAAGGAACTTGTACCCCACCTTTATGCCCCATTTTTTTATCTAAACAGATTTATGTTGCTGAAGGAAGTTTGCTTCGCCAGCGCCAATTTGATACTGACATCTACATTCATACACATAAATTAAGGATAATGCTGATACATGGTGAAACAACGCTCTGATGGGCAGTTTGCGGGTTTAAATCACCTCGGGGTATGACCATGCGGTGCATTTGACCTGCGGTCGTCGCACGGTGGCGCTGGCAGCAGTCCACGTACGCAGAGGTGTGTTCGTGCATATCAGACTACGGTGCAGCGAGTAAGTGTGCAGACGTTTTCACACGTGCTAATGGGTAGTGTGTGTTGAAAATGGCTCAAAGAACACGTATTAATGACGTAATGAGGGGTAGAATACTAGGGCGACTGGAGGCTGGTCGAACACAGCAGGTCGTAGCACGGGCCCTCCGTGTGCCACAAAGTGTGAACTCAAGATTATGGTAACGATTCCAGCAGACAGGAAACGTGTCCAGGCGCTACAGTAAGGGACGTCCACAGTGTACAACACCACAAGAAGACCGATATCTCACCATCAGTGCCAGCAGACGGCCACGGAGTACTGCAGGTAGCCTTGCTCGGGACCTTACTGCAGCCATTGGAACAGTTGTCTCCAGACACACAGTCTACAGATGACTGAACAGACATGGTTTATTTGCCCAGAGACCTGCAAGGTGCATTCCACTGACCCTGGTCACAGGAGAGCCCGTAAAGCTTGGCGTCAAGAACACAGTACATGCTCATTGAACAGTGGTCCCAGGTTATGTTCACGGACGAGTCCAGGTATAGTCTGAACAGTTATTCTCGCCGGGTTTTCATCTGGCGTGAACCACGAACCAGATACCAACCCCTAATGTCCTTGAAAGGGACCTGAGTGGAGGTCATAGTTTGATGGTGTGGGGTGGGATTATGATTGGTACACGTACACCTCTGCATGTCTTTGACAGATGAACTGTAACAGGTCAGGTGTACCGTGACGTCATTTTGCACCAGTATGTCCGCCTTTTCAGGGGTGCAGTTGGTCACACCTTCCTCCTGATGGATGATAAAGCACGGCACCACCGAGCTGCCATCGTGGAGGAGTACCTTGAAACAGAAGACATCAGGCGAATGGAGTGGCCTGCCTGTTCTCCAGACCTAAACTTCATCGAGCACGTCTGGGATGCTCTCAGTCGACGTATCGCTGCACGTATTCAAACCCCTACGACACTTCAAGACCTTCGACAGGCACTGGTGCAAGAATGGGAGGCTATACCCTAGCAGCTGCTAGACCACCTGATCCAAAGTATGCCAACCTGTTGTGCGGCCTGTGTACGTGTGCATGGTGATCATATCCCATACTGATGTCTGGGTACATGCGCAGGAAACAGTGGCGTTTTGTAGCACATGTGTTTCGGGTCAGTTTTCTCAACTTATCACCAATACTGTGGACTTACAGATCTGTGTTCCCTATGTGCCTATGCTATTAGCGCCAGTTTTGTGTAGTGCCACGTTGTGTGGTACCACATTCTGCAATTATCCTTAACTTATGAGCATGTGTGTATCTCGCTTCCTTCATATTATGTGGCTTGCCTTCCTACACGAAAAAAATTTAGTCGCTTCTTCGGCTGCTGCGTGTTTCCCGTTTCGCATGTCTTACACCACTTCCGTCTTTATTTATCCTTAACTCATATTCAGTTCTAAGTATATTGTCCATTCGAGTTAACAGGTCTGCTACATTTTCTTTAGCATCATCAAACATGCTTCACCGCGCGCTACGTGCCATTTTCAACCAGTTCTATCGGCGTTACTTCTGCAAACCTAACGTTCTGGAAATGACAGTTTTTGATACATTTCACACAAACTGTACATTTATCATATTTTCTTTATGCATACACTACAAGCTGCCTTACGGTGTGTGCCAGAGAGCTGTTCCAGTTCCGTTACTACTTCCCGCATTTCATGTTCCATTAGGAAATGGTTGGTGGCAATAACGAGTATCTTTGTTTGATTTTCTTATCGTGGTCAGTTTGTCAAATGTATGTAGGAGGAATTTCCATATTGTCTGCCTCTTTTTGGAACCTCTTATTTCGGAATTTCAACAGAAACTTCCCTGGAGGACAACAACTCTCTTGTACAGCGTGCTAACTGGGGTTATATGAGTGCTTCTTAAACGAACCAACGAGAGAACCCGTAACTCTTCTTTGACTTTTCTCTGCCTTCTGTATTAATCCTAGCTGGTAAGGGTATCAGATTAACGAACAATGGTCAAGAATAGGTAGATTGAAGGTGTTGCGAGTTAACGCTATTCGAGGGTGGACAGCTGACAGACAATATTTTTTATAGGGATTTCAAACATTTCGGCTACGAGAAAAAGCAGAGTTTTCCGTTTCGCCATCTGAGTTCACGAGAATGCTGGAGTTGTCCTAAAGCACCGTTGACCTTTACCAGTTATCATCTTTTTAATACCACATCGGAGTTGTCTCACAGTAATCCGACAGTAAATCACTAAAGAACCAGAATATTACTTAAGTTCTACCTTTTTTCTTTAAGTCTATCGTTATGTTTTGGCGTGATACTATGAAACATCAGTCTGAAACATATACGCTATAAGACAAGAAAACACCACGATGGAATTATCCCAGTGGGACGGAAATCGTACAAGTGATTTTCAGTTACAGGGAAACAAATAATTACAACTTCAGAAAAGTTGGATGAATTGTTCAAGAGAAAGAGCTTCACAAACTGAGCAAGTCAGTAACACTTTGGACCAGCTCTGGCTCTTATACGTACAGTTATTCGGCTTGACATTGATTGAGAGTTATTGTACATCCTCCTGACGGATACCGTGCCAAATTCTGTCCAATAGGAGCGTTACATCGTCCAAATCCCGAGGCTGTGGGAGGGCTCAGCCCGTAATGCTCCTAATGTTCGCAATTGGGCAGAGATCCGGAGAACTATCACGCCATGGCAAAGTTTGTTAAGCACGAAGGCAAGCCACAGAAACTCTCATCGAGTGCAGGTGGGCATTATCTTGCTGAAATGTAAGCCCAGAATGGCTTGCCATGAAGGTCAACAGAAAAGGGCGTAGAATATTATCGCCATACAGCTGTTCTGCAAGGTGCCGTGGATGCTATGAAAATAAATGGTGCCACAGGACAACTGTTTGCTGGACCGTATGACAGGCTGTAGAAAGGTTGGTATCCAAAGGCTGTAGGGGCATCACCAGATACGTCTCCTCTGGTCATCGAGGCTCAGTTCGAAAAGCCATCACTGACGACAGTTCTACTGCAGTCAGTTACAGACACCCAGGGCTATGGTGGGATACAAAGCTGACTGTCTGCCCCTGTACGGCCCGACAACCAGGAGTAATGGTCTGGGGAGCCATTTCCTTTCATAGCAGGGCCCATGTGGTTGTCATCCGTGGTACCCTAACAGAACAGGGGTCGCTGACGATATTCTTCTTGGCACGCCATCATGGTCTTACATTTCAGCAATACAATCTCTGCCGCACACGGCGAGGGTTTCTACTGCTTGTCTTCGTGCTTGCAAACCCTACCACGGACAGCTAGGTTGCCGGATCTCTCCAAAATTGAGAACGTTGAGAGTAGTATGGATAGAAACGCCAAATCATCTCGAGATTTTGACTGTACAAAGCGACAATAGCACAAAGTGTGACACCATATCCCTCAGGAGGACAATCAACATCTCTATCAGTCAGCACCAAGCCGAATAACTACATACTGGCCGTTAAAATTGCTACATCACGAAGATGACATGCTACAGACGCGAAATTTAACCGACAGGAAGAAGATGCTGTGATATGCAAATGATTAGCTTTTCACAGCATTCACACAAGGTTAGCGCCGGTGGCGACACTTACAACGTGCTGACATGAGGAAAGTTTCCAACCGATTTCTCATACACAAACAGCAGTTGACCGGCGTTGCCTGGTGAAACGATGTTGTGATGCCTCGTGTAAGGAGGGAAATGCGCACCATCACGTTTCAGACATTGATAAAGGTCGGATTGTAGCCTATCGCGACTGCGGTTTGTCGTATCGCGACATTGCTTCTCGCGTTGGTCGAGATCCAATGACTGTTAGCAGAATAAGGAATCGGTGGGTTCAGGAGGATAATACGGAAAGCCGTGCTGGATCCCAACGGCCTCGTATCACTATCAGTCGGGATGACAGGAATCTTATCCGCATGGCTGTAACGGATCATGCAGCCACGTCTCGATCCCTGAGTCAACAGATGGGGACGTTTGCAAGACAACAACCATCTGCACGAAAAGTTCGACGACGTTTGCAGCACCATGGACTATCAGCTCGAAGACCATGGCTACGGTTACCATTGACGATGCATCACAGACAGGAGCGCCTGCGATGGTGTACTCAACGACGAACCTGCGTGCACGAATGCCAAAAAGTCATTTTTTCGGATAAATCCAGGTTCTGGTTACAGCATCATTATGGTCACATCCGTGTTTGGAGACATCGCGGTGAACGCACATTGGAAGCGTGTATTCGTCATCGCCATACTGGCATATCACCCGGCGTGATGGTATGAGGTGCCATTGGTTACACGTCTCGGACACCTCTTGTTCGCACTGACGGCACTTTGAACAGTGGAGGTTACATTTCAGATGTGTTATGACCTGTGGCTCTACCCTTCATTCAATCCCTGCGAATCCCTACATTTCAGTAGAATAATGCACGACCGCATGTTGCAGGTCCTGTACGGGCCTTTCTGGTTACAGAAAATGTTTGACTTCTGCCCTGTCCAGCACATTCTCCAGATGTCTCACCAATTGAAAACGTCTGGTCAATTGTGGCCGAGCAGCTGGCTCGTCACAGTACGCCAGTCACTACTCTTGATGAACTGTGGTATCGTGTTGAAGCTGCATGGGCAGCTATACCTGTACACGCCATCCAAGCTCTGTTTGACTCAATGCCCAGGCGTATCAAGGCCTTTATTACGGCCAGAGGTTGTTGTTCTGGATACTGGTTTCTCAGGATCTATGCGCCCAAATTGCGTGAAAATGTAATCATATGCCAGTTCTAGTATAATATATTTGTCCAGTGAATACCCGTGTATCATCTGCATTTCTTCTTGGTGTAGAAATTTTAATGGCCAGTAGTGTACTTTCATAAGGGCCGGAGGTTGCCCAAGCGTTATTGACTTCCTCAGTTGGTGAAGCCCCTTCTCTTGACCACTCAGATTTTCTGAAATTCTAGTCATTTGTTTGTCTGTACAGGTGCATCACATTTACCGATTTCAGTCCCATTCGGATAACTCCTCCTTGCCGCGATTTTTTCATTTATTTTCTTATAAAGTGTACTATAGATGCTGGTGTGTATTATCATCAGCGTCCAAGAAAATAACTCAAAGCCACTGCTTCATGGAAGCAAAAGCTCGACAGAAGAGTGAAGGTGCAAGTACGGTACTGGTTACGTAGGAGCTATGACGACGGTGGGTTGGATAGGAGGACTGGAGCGATTCACAGGCGCGTCTTCACTCCGCGCAGACCCGGGGGAAAGTTTGCAAAGGACTCGCACGGGCATGCCAGGCGACCTCTGATGAGTTTGCTAAAGAGATGGCTACAACCGATGCAACATCGAAAACAATGGAGGTGATAGTAAAGCAGCGAAAGTTCACGCGTGTTTAGAAAACTAACGCGAGCTTCCTCCGAGGTAGGGGTGCGCTTCGGCACGTTCTACTGAGTGAGAAAATTCCAGCTGTGCTATCCTGTCAAAGGTTCCTTACATCCGTTGACATCAAGCTGATGACCTTTAACTTGACTTTCAGAAATTGTCTCATACAGCTGCGTACTATCGCTTTCCAAACAAAATATGTTTATCAGGAACACACGAAAAGATACTCTATTAGATTCAACACTTCCTAGCAAACAGACCCAATGACGTCTACAGACCTACATCGGTTTGATAGACAATGGCTGTGCATGGAGCAGCAACTTCTGAATGACGATGCGCCTTGAGATCTAGCCTGTTGTAATTGTTTCAAAGATTGTATTTTGATCGTTGGTATTCCCAGTAATGTTTACAAAAATAATTAATACACTGAAATAAGTTATATCTTTGCACACTGAATAGTTTGTGAGAGTCTTCGAGTTGAATAAGGTGTTACATTAAGCCTGTGTTCCATGCAGGATATGGTAACCATGCTCTGCGCCAACACGTGCTGCTCACGAAGACTCAATCCTAAAGTTATTTTGAACAGAGTGTAGGAAAGTGTACGTAATGAGGAACGCAAAGACGAAGGTAGTTCACGGAAGTTCTTCTAGGTAGTGTAATTAGACAGATGTTATCATGATATGCACTACTGCCCATTAAAATTGCTACACCAAGAAGAAATGCAGATCATAAACGGGTATTCATTGGAAAAAATATATTATACTAGAAGTGACATGTGATTACATTTTCATGCAATTTGGGTGTATAGATCCTGAGAAATCAGTACCCAGAACAACCACCTCTGGCCGTAATAACGGTTTTGATACGCCTGGGCATTGAGTCAAACAGAGCTTGAATGGCGTGTACGGGTACAGCTTCCCATGCAGCTTCAACACGATACCACAGTTCATCAAGAGTATTGTGACGAACCAGTTGCTCGGCTACCATAGACCAAACGTTTTCAATTGGCGAGAGATCTGGAGAATGTGCTGGCCAGGGCAGCAGTCGAAAATTTTCTGTATCCAGAAAGGTCCGTACAGGATCTGCAACATGCGGTCGTGCATTATACTGCTGAAATTTAGCGTTTCGCAGGGATCGAATGAAGGGTAGAGCCACGAGTCGCAACACATGTGAAATGTAACGTCCACTGTCCAAAGTCAATGAGAACAAGAGATGACCGAGACGCGTAACTAATGGCACCCCATATCATCACTCCGCGTGATACGCCAGTATGGCGATGACGAATACACGCTTCCAATCTGCGTTCACCACGATGTCGCCAAACACGGATGCTACCATCATGATGCTGTAAACAGAACCTGGATTCATCCGAAAAAATGACGTTTTGCCATTCGTGCACCCAGGTTCGTCGTTGAGTTCACCATCGCAGGCGCTCCTGTCTGTGATGCACCGTCAAGGGTAACCGCAGCCATGGTCTCCGAGCTGATAGTCCATGCTGCTGCAAACGTCGTCGAACTTTTCGTGGAGGTGGTTGTTGTCTTGCAAACGTCCCCATCTGTTGACTCAGAGATCGAGACGTGGCTGCAAGATCCGTTACAGCCATGCGGATAAGATGCCTGTCATCTCGACTGCTAGTGGTACGAGGTCGTTGGGATCCAGCACGGTGTTCCGTATTACCCTCCTGAACCCACCGATTCCATATTCTGCTGACAGTCATTGGATCTCGACCAACGCGAGCAGCAATGTCGCGATACGATGAGCCGCAATCGCGATAGGCTACAATCCGACCTTTATCAAAGTCGGAAACGTGATGGTGCGCATTTCTCCTCCTTACACGAGGCATCACAACAACGTTTCAGCAGACAACGCCGGTTAGCTGGTGTTTGTGTATGAGAAATCGGTTGGAAACTTTCCTCATCTCATCACGTTGGTTCGCCACCGGCGACATCCTCGCGTTAATGCTCTGAAAAGCTAATCATTTGCATATCACAGCTCAGCACCTTCTTTTTGTCGGTTAAAGTTCGCCTCTGTAGCGCGTCATCTTCAGGTTGTAGCAATTTTAATGGCCAGTAGTGAATATCAGCAGTTAGAAAAAGAAGCGCCAAATATTTTGAGAGGTAATAGTAGTAATCGAAATTACAAAAAGATGGTTCAATAAACGTGATCCAGGAAACATATAACATCTGAGACCCTGTTTGTGCTTATCAGGGGCTGAAAGATGTTTCGTTACGGATAGGAGCGTAGACGTGCAAGGTAAATGAAGTGCTTTGATGACATTCTGTATCACTGACACGTTTGAGCCTGAGCATTAGGTAATCTTCAGTCAGTCATGTTGTTAGACTTCTGTGGGACCAGAGACTTGGTAGTGCTTGCGTGTGTGTGTGTGTGTGTGTGTGTGTGTGTGTGTGTGTGTGTGTGTGTGTGTGTGTGTGTGTGTTTGTTGCAGTAAATTACTACTCCAGATATGTACCGTGGTTTCTTAACTACTTACATAAATGACTTGACATTATTATTGTGCTGTTTCTACGTAAGAATGTATCAGTACGTTTCCTTTTCTGAGAGTCTCAAGGTTCTCTAGTACCCCAACAGTTGAAGGCCTCACTCAGTAAGCACGCCTGACATGGACGGAGGATGAAAATCCTAGAACAAGTATGTGACGAAGATGGTCATTAATGATCGAAATTAACGGCGTGGTATAGGAATTTTTTGATTCAAAAATGATTCAAATGACTCTGAGCACTATGGGACTCAACTTCTGAGGTCATCAGTCCTCTAGAACTTAGAACTACTTAAACCTAACTAACCTAATGGCATCACACACATCCATGCTCGACGCAGGATTCGAACCTGCGACCGTAGCGGTCTTTTTTGATTCATGACAGTAATAAATATATCAATACCTATCTGGATTACTGAGGATGTTTGTGACTAATCGCCACCCGTGAGATACAGCAAACAATTACTGTACTGCAGACTGCGTAATTCCTTATGGTGAAAGGCAGAGCGATGCTATGAATGGGTGTTACATTCCGCACTTTCACTGAACGAGTGTCATAAATGAACGTCATGTTAAGAGGAACACATCTTCATATCTCAGAACGTATGTGTTTCCAAACCCATGTTAATTGGACTCGTTTTCATGACCAACTCTCAACATGTCTTTTTTTCTTCATGTGCCGTCTCCTCTAAGAAGGTTGGCTGTCATCATGGCAATTTCTGATCTTGATTTGGCTGATCTAAGGAGTTCTGACGTTGAACAGTTGTACCAATTTTTTAAATTGTCAATCCAGGATGTCCGTCTTCTACCCCTCGTTCTCTTCCCACAAATTTTCCCTTCTAGTATTATTTGCAATATTTTGTAATTTACTCCCCTAATAACATGGCCTAAATATTGTAGCTTCCTTACTTTAATAATGTATCTCAACATGTAGGAAACTTTTTTTTTTTTTTACGTCGCCTATAAATCACCTGGCGGATAACGTCTCTACCCGTTTGAGACTGTTTTTCAGTCGACCCACTTGTGTGCAGGGATAGGACATCGCAAGAAACTTAAACGAAAACACGAGGGCACTTGTAGATGAGCAGCGCCTATTACATGCGTGGCTATCAGTCAGAGGAATCAGTCACAAGCTTCAAATGTCTAGGAGTATCTGTCCGGAGTCATTTACGGTGAAACATCCACGTGGGAAAGGCAGACGCACAAGCGTCCGATTTATTGGAGGAATCGTAACGACGTGGTTTGCGTAATCTCGTCGATGTGAAACTCTTACATAGATGTATCAATGCAATAAATAAAATAGTTTCGAGGAATTGCTACGCGATTCGTACGGATTTGTTTAGCCGGTAAGAATGGCAGCGCTGCTCAACGAAAAGGCTTTTGTCATGGAGAACCTATCAAAATTCAGAGAGCTCATATTATAAATCGTCCCAGAAATACGCCGCTTCCTTCTAAATATACTACTCATGGTGACAATTACGCTAAATTCGGGTTCAGAGCAAAGAGCTTTCCACCCGCGTACAGCCCGTAGATAGAACAACCCGTACATAGACTGGCACCTAATGTACCCTCCACCAGACGCCTAGGATGGTTTGTGGACCACAGACGAAGTTGGAAGGCTGATTCTATTGTTTGTTGTTTCCTGGTCACGTGCTTGACAAAACCTGTGATCGCATCTACGTTTTTAATTCATGGGAGCTCGAAATCCGGGAAGTCATTCCGTAGATCTGAGTGTTATAGTGCATATGCACTTCTTCCAAACATTAAGGAGTAAAGTAGACCGCAGCCCTCAGTTCCCCTAAGATACCTTGTCCACTCTTCATTGTGCATTCCTCCACATGGCAACACTGTGAACCGCTCATTTCGCCCGTGCCTCGAAGCTTCCGAAGCTTTGCATGAAATCACACTCGCAGACACGGCCAGAATCCACGAATTCTTAGCGCATACGTTTTATGTAAGGACTTAGAAGACAATATAAGAGAAATTAGGGCTCGTACAGAAGTCATATAGATAGTCGTTCTTCCCTCGCATTATTCACGACCGGAACAGGAAAGGATTAGTAGTGGTACAAGGTACCCTCCTCCTTTCACGAGAAGGTGTCATCCGGAGCATGTATGAAGACGCAGATTTAAATGTAGATGCGGCTGTAAATGTGCTGCACACGAGACAAATTGCGCGGTTACTGCTCCACACTTTTAATCGGTGGTCCTGTTTAATCCTCTGTAATGCTAGACATGCAAAATAAGTTCAAATAATAATCACCGATCTCGCTTTGATCCGTCAAACAGGGTTAAATTTCCCATTACTCCAGAGTTAATAATTAGTGATCCCAAAGATTCTAACTTTCGACTACGGGGCTGGAAAATTTACGCCACTAACAGTTCATACATTACCATGAATTTATTCCCAGGAACTCCCACAATACACAATATAACAGGAATGCTTCTGAAAGCCAATAGGGAAAAAGTGACACAAAAACGCCGGACTCATATTTCCACGGAATCGTCCATCTCGTTCTCTAAACACCACCATCGAGCTAGGTACATTGCTCCACAACCTAATCTGACTTCTGTGCTTATTGGCCGTCCTTATACTAGTTAAACGACAACACTCACCTGGAAAAATCAGAATGACTCAATCCGAAATTCACGTTCGCTTGCGGACACGTACTTTCGAATTCTCACAAATTTCCATGCTGGAAGAACTAAATCGTTTGTGTAATAAAATGGAATACCGATAGCCGGCCTTACGATATCATTTATTGTATGGCTACCAGTTTCGGTGCTTCAGTGCACCGTCCTTAGTCCTTAGCTGACGCTGGCGGTAAGGCCTGAAGATGGTCACTGAAGGACCGAAACTGGTAGCCATATAATAAATAAATGATATCGTAAGGACGGCTGTGGGTTTATTACAGAAGTGAACAGCCAATGTCCCTCAGACCTCCAATCACAAGGCTGGACATAAAAAATAAATCGTTTGATCACGAAAGGATCACCTTGTCCCGATTTCTGAAGTACCGTACTCTACGAAAACGCCACCTCCCAGCCCATTCTTCGACTTTGTGAGCTCCAAACCGCTCCACGAATTTATGTCAGTTTAAGCTTTTCAGCCTATCAAAATTATCGTGATGTGGGCATTTCTATTGGACATTTCGTGCTATCATTTGTAGCGCTTCTGTAAGGTTACGCTTCCTGTTGTGCAGGGGAAATCACTCGGCTTTGTGTCGGTCTCTTGAGTCCTTGTCACTACTCCTGTAGGAGGATTAGGAAAAAGCCTACACTTCACCTCCACGCTGAAAATGCTCGTTTCCCCAGAAACCGACCCTGTCGTAGACAGTAGCCACAGAAAGAGCGCACAGGTGCCGCCATGTAATGGCGTGTTAAAATTACGACAGCCAGTCGTTCCTCAATTTAGATCCTGATTGTGAATGCTACACGGACGTATTGTCAGAGCCAGAATCACGCACGAAATGCTGCGCTCCAGAAAACCATAAAGCTTGTGCGTTTTCTACTTGATAATCACTCACAAAAAGTGCTCTAGATAATCACTCTAAGCATTTGTCTACCACTACCAGAACGGTACACAGGCAACCCTGACAGCGGTGGTCAGGCTCCCGTGTAAGAAGAGCCACATGCAAAATATTGCCCTCTCTGGTCCGTCTCAGATACCAAACCGTGGTAATCGTCCAAGTCTGCCATAACATCTAAGGAGACACACGAGCTGCACAGCGTCTGACTCGGCGAACTGGCAGTAAAGTGCTGTTAAGAGAGAAGGTTTGGACGGAGATTCCAGACCCTTCTATAAGAAGGGACAGGATGATAGGACACGTGTTACGACGTCGGGGAATAACCTCTTCAGTGCTGAGCCGTGCGTGGCTCGTGTTCCCGTCATCGTCTATTTTACACCATGTTTTTAACGTACTTACACCTCATTACGTTAATTTAAATTACTGTTGTCACTGAGTTGCTGTTTTGCCTGACCGTGACCGGCGCTAGCAGCGCGTATCGATACATCCCCTCTCGTAGTATCTTTGCTCGACTGCTATTACTTTCCGGTCGTTGTCTGTCGTAAGAGGTCAGTTCGGGTCGCGAGTTCGGGCCGGGTGGGTGGGCGCGCGCGCGTGCGTGCGTGCGTGCGTGCATCGACTCCCGATTTGTCTTCGTGCGTGCTTAGTTACTGTTGGGCATCATTCAGGTTTTCGTGTAAGTGTTTGTCAGGTTGTGTGTGTAGTTGGTGTTGTTTCCTCTGACGACTTTTAGATGTTGTCAGCATTCTGCGGGCAGTCGGTTGGTTGCTACGGACCAGGGAAGTTATCTCCGCGCGGTGCAGTCGGCTGGGTCCACTGGCGGTCCCTTCGCAGTGTCAGAGCGTGCGAGGAGCTGTCAGATCGCTACGAGCTTCGTGGCTCACCGACCCAGGACGTCAAAGTTGAAGTAGTGGTTTCAAGTACCCAAGCCACATCCATTCATATTGTGTGGTTCGTTTCGGTGGTTCGCTGTTGGGGAGGTTTACCTGTTAGCAACACAGAGTGTTTGTATTGCTGAAATTTAGCCGCCATGCGGTGGAATTAACTATATTGGTTGACTACAATTCAAGTGCACCAGCGGAATTTTATGCCTTGTGGCCGTTAGTGTTCCGGTTACCTGCCCTCGCCACCAACGTAATTTTAGGCAGTGTCCTTTCCTCACCTGTTGTCGCTGTCTAACACGGTGTGTAGTCTTGACAGCTTAATACATATACATATTTGATTGTGGATGATCACGTCAGTAACATTTTTTGTTCTAATTCTCATGTACCGATTGGTGGCAAGCAAGTCGTTTGTCGGTCGGTCCGTGGCTGTCCCCTGGTTGGGTTCGACGGATCAAGTGTAGTAGGGCTCACCGCCTGTCTCACCTAAGTGAACGAAGGCAGACCGACCCCCTGGAGGCTTCTGAGTGCTGTTGTCTACTGTCTTTCTCAACGGTGTTTAATTGTCTGTTTGTAATCTATCATAGCCAATGATAAAAAATTCTTGTTTTTACTGGTTTTTTTTTTTTTCTAAGTAAGTTTAAATTCCGGCAAGCGGATATTTGCTGAAAGGTTATTGCCGTTTTAGTCCGGTTTCAGCTACTTAAAACTTAAGGCATATGGTTATATTTTTTTTTAATTTTGGAAAATTAATTGTGAGCCTTTAGCCTTGGAATCTTATTCTTAATATTATCTTTCAAGCTTAAACGTTGCGGCCTTCTGCCTTTGAAAGGTTATGGTAATTTATTTTAAGAGCTTTAAAATTTTATTGTGGGCCCTCAGCCGTTTGTATTGCATCTTGTTTATGTTTGTTTATCCACTTTTGCCTTGAGGCTTTCAGCCTAGCTCTGATTTATGGATATTATTAATTATATCATTTTCTATTTTAATTGCATTTTTATCTTGCTGATTTTTAAGATTTCTTGTTTCGAGGCCTTCAGCTGTGAAAGAATTGCATTTTGAAACTCGTAGTTGTAAAGGTTCGGCTGTGTATCTTTTTGGTTGTAAATGTGTTATTAAATTACAATAAATTAGAATTTTAAGGTGAAACTGACCCCAACCTTATTTGGCCCTTTCCACAATCCTAATCACCTGTTTTGCGCAGCAGGTTTAGCGGGCGTTTCAAGTACTAATGGGAGCTTGGAGGATAAAAACTGTAGGGTAAGACAGAGATTTGAATATATCCAACAAATAACTGAGGAGTGCGATTTTGCCTGATTGTAATACCGATTCTGGACTGAACGGGCTCCGAACGGAAAGTTCTTGATCGTTCTTCACATAAAAATATATTCATACCTTTTCACGCACTTCATTATGGTGATAAACAATTATGTGTAGTGTTTTAATTCTGGTCCTGGAAATGGTAGATAATTTCCTTTCACTTTTAGTGTTCATAAAGAGACTGCAGTCCACTTAAATGGAAAACTGAACCGTCGCAAGAGCTGGGAAACACAACAGCCACATACATAGATGATTATGAGAGCGGCTTTACAAAACTTCAAGCTTCTTGCACAATACCCCGAAAGAAGGTTTAACGCCATTTCTTGTTTACGGTACAGGGTGGTTCCCGGAAACACGCGCGTAAGTTTGAAGGAATTCTAACGAAACATATTGCAAATTTCGTTTTTCAACAGGACGTAACACCACGACATTGGTACCTGCCTCTCAACAATGAGCTCTCTAAAAATCGATTAGACGTAAGGGGTGTACGAATCTCGCATTGCACAACTGGCCTTCGCGGTCGCCTGATCGCACTTCATGTGTTAACTGTGGGAGTGCCTCCACAGTCAACAACTTTTTGTGAATTGCGGTATGACATACCAACATGAGAGTGATTCTACCCGTGCTCACGAAAGTATAGAAGGTGTTTGACTGATAGTGGTTTACTTCCGGGTATTCAGCGGAGATCATATTTCCATTTACAAACAGCATTTCGACAATCGACCCAGTCGTCTTCTACAGGTACTATGAGTTACGCTGTTACGTGAACTCTCAGCCTGCATTCTGTCTGAACTTGCTACCTGGACTTCCGAATAGTGTAAAGGCAGACCTAGGCGTGAATAATCAGATTCACGTGGATGTGAGTTGCACAGAGATCTGGGCAGGATAGACTAGCATGGAGAAGAGTGTGAAACCAGTATTCGCACTGAAGACCGCAACAACAACACAACAGTCCTATACGTAACGTCACCAGAAGTTCTATTTTCATTCACGTAGAAGATTATACACCCTTGCGAAATGGAATATACGTCTGTAAAACAGCTTGCATTTTTTCTGATGGGGACAAAGTTCCCTGATCTTTCAGATGTGCATTTAACATCCCACCCCTTAATGAACTGCCCCTAAAGCCGTGTTTCTCAACGTTAGACACTACAGACGTGGTTTGCAACGCGGTCAGTGCACGCTTAGAAACGAGCTGCTGCTACACACACAACGTACTCCTAATCACAATACGCGAATGCAGCGTTCTCCAGCGGCAGATATCGTCTGTATCTGGCTCGTAAGACACTGCTTGTTTATGAAAATGGACAGGCTCAAAACTGCTGCGTTAGCTGTATTAAAATACACATTTCCCTGCTGGTCCGTATATTAGTCATGTTGTTCCGTCTGTGGTATACATAAATTGAAACTTCAGTGTCCATGAACGTAAGACAAAAAGGAACGTTCCACATGAATACAGTAAGGTCATCAGCGTGTAAAAGTTCTATTACAAGTAGTAAGATACAAATTTGAAACAGTCTTCAACGTAAGATAAAAATCTTATCATTAGTCTCACTTTAGTAAAATCTTAAAGTAATTCTTACTTTATAACTATCTTCAATCGACAGCAGAACTTTTAGAGCATGTGAAATACAAGATTTGGTGAAAGGAGGTGCAAAATATTACACTGCAATATTTACTTCATGTAAGTGTGAGTGTGTGTGTGTGTGTGTGTGTGTGTGTGTGTGTGTGTGTGTGTGTGTGTGTCTGCATATGCACACGCAATCATCAGAAATATTTGTAAAAGAATTAAATACCCCAAAATCTAGAACGTTTTTTGGATGAATAAACAAATACTAAATTACGACCGAATGAGGCAGTGACGTAGAAAGCAAGATTACAATTTGTTGGTCAGTGTTCTTTGACATCTTCACAATTCCGTTGCCTTGAAATGGCATACTTCCATAACACCTAAGCTGTAATGTGACTGTAACGAAATACGAAAATTTTTAGGCACTAATATGACGTTTGTTATCATTTTCTTAATACAAATCGTACCAGTAGAAACCTTTTTTTGAGCGATATGCAATGTTCTATTTTGACAACACGTATACAATGGCGAAGAAAAAGTTAATACACCTGAAAAGACAATATCTATTTTGATCCGATGACGGTATATACCACCTGGGAGAAAGTACATGATCCGATATGGTTTCAACGGCTTCCACCCACACATAGCTTAGTGCCATCGCTACCAGAGCGCCATCTGTGTCTACCTTTTAGTAGGAAATGCTCACAGTCAGAAGATTCAGTGTGGTGCAAACGTGCGAAGCAAGCAGACAACCATGAACAATGCCAAGGGACTCAGTCATGTTTCCTTTAGCCAATTGAGTGCGTTTGAAGGGAATCAAATTGTGGCCTTCCGAGTGGCGGAATGGTCTTCGGAGAAGTGTCACACAAGTTGGATGTGTTGCGTCAGTTGTGCAACGTCGCTAGTATCTGAGGTAGCGTGAATATTCTCACTCGTAGACTATGTTTTTGATGTCCACACAGCCATGATCGTCGTATTGGAAGGGCAGCAGTGGAAGATCGTACACCTACTATAGCACGAATAACAGGGCTCGTGAACCCAAATGCATCAACACGAACTGCTGCGAACCAGTTATTAATAGTGGGACTACTTGCACGCACACATCCAGACATCTTCAATCGCACAACATCATCGATGTGTACGGTTCGATTGGTGCCGTCAGAGACTTGCTTGGAAGATGGAATGGCACGCCGTAGTCTTCAGCAATGAAAGCAGATCCTGTCTGTGTAAGTGGTGGTCGATTGCGCGTATGACGTAGACCTGGTGAACGCTATCTCTTAGAATGCAGTCGTCCAGGACTTATTTGCCCCATCCCAGGCCTTTTGGTCTGGGGTGCGATAAGCACAACTTTTGTCCACCTATGCTGTTTGTGCAGGTGACGCTAACCAGCACTTGGTACGTGCAGACTGTTGTTAGACTGGTTCTTCTGCCGTTCCTGCAACAAGGAGGTGATGTTTTGTTCGAGCAGTGTAACGCTCGCCCACACGTTACCCGTGAAACTCAACGTGCTCAGCGAGACGAGCTGAAACTTCCCTGGCCAGCACGATCTCCGGACTTGTGTCCAATCGAGTACGTGTGGGATATTGTGCGGCGAGAAGTGATTCGCACGACTCGTCAGCCAAGAACTCTTTCAGAACCACGTGAACAGATCAAGCAGGTGTGGCGTAACGTATCCCAGAACAGCATTCGCCATCTGTACGGTCGACTGGATGCCAGAGTCACCGTCTGCATTGCCGCCCGTAGGATCGATATCTAGTATCTCAGAACCGCTTGTGCTATTGGTCTGTAAACGTAATCATTTCATGTACGCCACACGCATAGGCACTGTTGCAGCAATAAATCTTCAGTGAATTCGAAACCTCTAAAAGGATGTACTATTTTTTCCGGTAATAGAGGGTGGTCCATTGATCAGGACCGGGCCAAATATCTCACGAATTAAGCGTCAAACGAAAAAACTACAAAGTACGAAACTTGTCTAGCTTGAAGGGGGAAACCAGTAGCCGCTATGGTTGGCCCGCTTGATGGCGCTGCTTACGTCAAACGATATCAACTGCGTTTTTTTAAATAGGAACCCCCATTTTTATTACATATTCGTGTAGTACGTAAAAGAATAACAATTTTTTAGTTGGACCACTTTTTTCACATTGTGATAGATGGCGCTGTATTAGTCACAAACATATGGCTCACAATTTTAGACGAACAGTTGGTAACAGGTAGGTTTTTTAAATTAAAATACAGAACGTAGGTACGTTTGGACATTTTATTTCGTTGTTCCAATGTGATACATGTACCTTTGTGAACTTATCATTTCTGAGAGAGCATGCTGTCACAGCGTGACTACCTGTAAATATGACATTAATGCAATAAATGCTCAAAATGATGTCCGTCAACCTCAATGCATTTGGCAATACGTGTAACGACATTCCTCTCAACAGCGAGTAGTTTTCCTTCCGTAATGTTCGCACATGCATTGACAATGTGCTGACGCATGTTGTCAGGCGTTGTCGGTGGATCACGATGGCAAATATCCTTCAACTTTCCCCGCAGAAAGAAATCCGGGGACGTCAGATCCGGTGAACGTGCGGGCCATGGTATGGTGCTTCGACGACCAATCCACCTGTCATGAAATATGCTATTCAATACCCCATCAAGCGCACGCGAGCTATGTGCCTGACATGCATCATCTTGGAAGTACATCGCCATTCTGTCATGCAGTGAAACATCTTGTAGTAACATCGGTAGAACATTACGTAGGGAATCAGCATACATTGCACCATTTAGATTGCCATCGATAAAATGGGGGCCAATTATGTTTCCTCCCATAATGCCGCACCATACATTCACCCACCAAGGTAGCTGATGTTCCACTTGTCGAAGCCATCGTGGAGTTTCCATTGCCCAGCAGTGCATATTATGCCGGTTTACGTTACCGCTGTTGGTGAATGACGCTTCGTCACTAGATAGAAGGCGTGCAAAAAATCTGTCATCGTCCCGTAATTTCTTTTGTGCCCAGTGGCAGAACTGTACACGACGTTCAAAGTCGTCGCCATGCAATTCCTGGTGCATAAGAGTATGGTACGGTTGCAATCGATGTTGATGTAGCATTCTCAACACAGACGTTTTTGAGATTCCGGATTCTCGCGCAATTTGCCTGCTACTGATGTATGGATTATCCGCGACAGCAGCTAAAACACCTACTTGGGCATCATCATTTGTTGCAGGTCGTGGTTGACGTTTCACATGTGGCTGAACACTTCCTGTTTCCTTAAATAACGTAACTATCCGGCGAACGATCCGGACACTTGGATGATGTCGTCCAGGATACCGAGCAGCATACATAGCACACGCCCGTTGGGCATTTTGATCACAATAGCCATACATCTGGTGAGCAAGATGTATGAAACAGGCGAAATACCCTCAGACTTCAAGAAGGATATAATAATTCCAATCCCAAAGAATGCAGGTGTTGACAGATGTGAAAATTACCGAACTATCAGTTTAATAAGCCACAGCTGCAAAATACTAACACGAATTCTTTACAGACGAATGGAAAAACTAGTAGAAGCTGACCTCGGGGAAGATCAGTTTGGATTCCGTAGAAATATCGGAACACGTGAGGCAATACTGACCTTACGACTTATCTTAGAAGAAAGATTAAGGAAAGGCAAACCTACGTTTCTAGCATTTGTAGACTTAGAAAAAGCTTTTGACAATGTTGACTGGAATACTCTCTTTCAAATTCTGAAGGTGGCAGGGGTAAAATACAGGGAGCGAAAGGCTATTTACAATTTGTACAGAAACCAGATGGCAGTTATAAGAGTCGAGGGACATGAAAGGGAAGCAGTGGTTGGGAAGGGAGTGAGACAGGGTTGTAGCCTCTCCCCGATGTTATTCAATCTGTATATTGAGCAAGCAGTAAAGGAAACAAAAGAAAAATTCGGAGTAGGTATTAAAATCCATGGAGAAGAAATAAAAACGTTGAGGTTCGCCGATGACACTGTAATTCTGTCAGAGACAGCAAAGGACTTGGAAGAGCAGTTGAACGGAATGGATGGTGTCTTGAAGGGAGGATATAAGATGAACATCAACAAAAGCAAAACGAGCATAATGGAATGTAGTCGAATTAACTCGGGTGATGTTGAGTGAATTAGATTAGGAAATGAGACACTTAAAGTAGTAAACGAGTTTTGCTATGATGGTCGAAGTGGAGAGGATATAAAATCTAGACTGGCAATGGCAAGGAAAGCGTTTCTGAAGAAGAGAAATTTGTTAACATCGAGTATAGATTTAAGTGTCAGGAAGTCGTTTCTGAAAGTATTTGTATGGAGTGTAGCCATGTATGGAAGTGAAACATGGACGGTAAATAGTTTGGATAAGAAGAGAATAGAAGCTTTCGAAATGTGGTGCTACAGGAGAATGAAGAAGGTGGGTAGATCACGTAACTAATGAGGAGGTATTGAATAGGATTGGGGAGAAGAGAAGTTTGTGGCACAACTTGACCAGAAGAAGGGATCGGTTGGTAGGACATGTTCTGAGGCATCAAGGGATCACCAATTTAGTATTGGAGGGCAGCGTGGAGGGTAAAAATCGTAGGGGGAGACCAAGAGATGAACACACTAAGCAGATTCAGAAGGATGTCGGTTGCAGTAGGTACTCGGAAATGAAGAAGCTTGCACAGGATAGAGTAGCATGGAGAGCTGCATCAAACCAGTCTCAGGACTGAAGACCACAACAACAACAGCCATACATCAACACGATATCGACCTTTTGCGCAATTGGTAAACGGTCCATTTTAACACTGGTAATGTACCACGAAGCAAACATCGTCCGCACTGGCGGAATGTTGCGTTATACCACGTACTTAAACGTTTGTGACTATTACGGCGCCCTCCATCATAAAGCGAAAAAAGTGGTCCAACTAAAACATTCATATTTATTTACATACTACACGAATATGTAATAATAAATTGGTGTTCCTATTTTTAAAAAACGCAGTTGATATCCGTTTGACCTACGGCAGCGCCATCTAGCGGGCCAACCATAGCGCCATCTGGTTTCCCCCTTCAAGCTAGACGAGTTTCGTTCTTTGTAGTTTTTTCGTTTGATGCTTATTTCGCGAGATATTTGGCCCGGTCACTATCAATGGACCACCCTGTATATTCATAGCACGTAAGTTATAAAATCGATGAAATATGTGCTGCAACTCAAAATGGCGATACCAAGCATGACGCCTCCCAAGCGTTACAGTACGCTTGTTCCATTAAGTTTCGGGTGTGCAGCCGCAAGAAATCTCCTTCTTCTTCTAATATTTCGGCTGTATAACGTTTAGTCATCTTCAGAGTGAGCCGCAAGACTGCGGCTCATTCTGAAGATGGCTGAACGTTATACAGCCGAAATATTAGAAGAAGAAGGAGATTTCTTGCCGCTACACACCCGAAACTTAATGGAACAGTCTTTGCGCCGCCTAAACCTGAAGATTCACATACAGTAAACTTGTTCTCACACTGCTTGAATATTGCTCACCGGTATGGGATCCGTACCAGGTAGGATTGATAGAAGAGATAGAGAAAATCCAATAGAGAGCAGCACGCTTCGTTACGGGATCATTCAGTAATCGTGAAAGCGTTACGGAGATGATAGATAAACTCCAGTGGAAGACTCTGCAGGAGAGACGTTCAGTAGCTCGGTACGGGCTTTTGTTGAAGTTTTGAGAACATACCTTCACCGAGGAGTCAAGCTGTATATTGCTCCCTCCTACGTATACATCGCGAAAAGACCACGAGGATAAAATCAGAGCGATTAGAGCCCACACAGAGGCACACCGACAGTCTTTCATTCCACGAATAATACGAGACTGGAATAGAAGGGAGAACTGATAGAGGTACGCAAGGTACCCTCCGCCACACACCGTCAGGTGGCTCGCGGAGTATGGACGTAGATGTAGATGTAGACGTAGATGTAGACCGATCCCCTGGAACCGGCGCCTTGCGCCCGCTGGCTCTTGAACTCTCTGCCGCAGCGGCGCCGCCTGGGTTCGCGCTCCGCTTGCCCCCGTTCGGAGAGGCGCAGCGCCGCCAACCGGTTGTCGACCGCCGGCCGCGTGTAACGGGCCGCAGCCACGTCCCCGCCGCAGCCGGCAGGCAGGCGACGCAGAACGGCTCGGCGCCGGCGACCTTGTGCGTTCTGCCAGAGTTCACGGCTGCGCTGGACGCCTCGCTGTTAATAGACCGCAGCCGGTCCGCGCGGCGACATTTAAAGTACGTTGCCACAGCAGTCTACCCGAAACCAGAAGTGACTCCAGTTCGGCGAGCGCCAGCGCAGGGTTGCAACACACCCCTTCTCCACGGGGTGATTTTATCCACCGTGTATAAGCTCTAAGGACTGATCGATGAGATGCTACAGAACAAAAGAGGTCTAATGAACTGACGTCCCCAAATGCATGGTTTTCGTGCTAGAGACCATTTATTCAATCATACATCGTTACAAGGGCGATGTACTTGAGGACAATGTTATGGAAAGGGAGTAAGACAGGGTTGTAGCCTCTCCCCGATGTTATTCAATCTTTATGTTGAACAAGCAGTCAAGCAAAAAAAAAGAAAATTTAGGAGTAGGCATTAAAATCCATGGAGAAGAAATAAAAACTTTGAGGTTTGCTGATGGCACTGTAATTCTGTCAGAGACCGCAAAGGACTTGGTAGAGCAGTTGAACAGAATGGACAGTGTCTTGAAAGGAGAATATAAAATGAACATCAACAAAAGCAAAACGAGGATATTGGAATGTAGTCGAATTAAGTCGGTTTATGATGAGGGAATTAGATTGGGAAATGAGACGCTTAAAGTAGTAAAGGAGTTTTGCTATTTGGGGACCAAAATAACTGATGATGGTCGATGTAGAGAGGATATAAAAATGTAGAGTGCCAATAATAAGGAAAGAGTTTCTGAGGAAGAGACATTTGTTAACATTGAGTATAGATTTAAGTGTAGGGCAGTCGTTTCTGAAAGTACTTGTGTGGAGTGTAGCCATGTATGGAAGTGAAACGTGGACGATAAATAGTTTAGACAAGAAGAGAATAGAAGCTTTCGAAATGCGGTGGTACAGAAAAATGCTGAAGATTAGATGGGTAGATCACATAACTAATGAGGAGGTGTTGAATAGAATTGGGGAGAAGAGTTGTTTGTGGCACAACTTGACTAGAAGAAGGGATCGGTTGGTGGGACACGTTCTGAGATATCAAGTGATCACCAATTTAGTATTGGAGGGAAGCGTGGAGGGTAAAAATCGTAGATGGACACCAAGAGATGAATTCACTAAGCAGACTCAGAAGGATGTAGGTGCAGTGGTTATTCAGAGATGAAGAGGTTGCGCAGGATAGATTGGCATGGAAAGCTGCATCAAACCAGTCTCAGGACTGAAGACCACAGCAACAACAACATTGTTACAGACTCTGTGGTCTAATAAGCGCTGTACCATGCAGCCACAATTACAGTATGTGCTGAAAGTGGTTCCCATGCACCTCAACGTACGCGCCGTAGCAAGTTCTGCCTCACACGTTCACATCGTCCAGGTTGCATGCGAACAGTGTCAAAGGCATCATGAATACGCTGCTCCACTGTCTCCACATCTGAGATAGGCTCTGCATACACGATATTTCTGAGATGGCCCCATAACGGGAAATTGCACGGGTTTAGTTTCGGTGAACGAGCGGGCCATGCATCTGGAACCCCTCGCCTAGTACATCGGCCAGAGGAGACACAATTCAGACTCGTCCGGACGTTAACGGTGAAGTGGGCTGGACTGTTTAAGGAATCATTTGCACTCGAGCACAGACGATATTTCATTTACTGAGCTTAGATTATATGTATCGATTTTTTAAGACAAGAGAAAGCAAAACAAAGGAATTAACACCGCTGTCTTGTCGCAGCCAGTAGGCATCAGCACACTCTTATGTCATTCGTTGTCCTAGAAGGACGTAATATTTTGTGCGGCTCCACAGTTGCCCATATTGATACTTATTTGCAGAAAAGGGGCGCAGAATTAATAATTCGCTCTCATTTGTGAATTATTTGCAATTATTTACCTAAAATTTTACGTAAGTGTCATTGATATCGTAATGTATATGTTGAAATGAATACATGTTTTATTTAATTGTATGTTTTTCTCTGTTTTAGTAGTTTTAGTCACCCCATTGTCATGATTCAAGCTGAGGTCAGATATCAGACGTTGTCTACAAAAAATATATTAAGAGCCCTGGTTACGTTCCGTACATCTTCGGACGTGCGAAGCTCGATAAAACCACGGCGTAAATTGCATTTACTTTATTAAGTGACCTCAATGAACAATGCTACGTAAGATTTTATGCAACATTAAGAAATTCAATTCCAATCTTACAGGCGAAACAAACTTTAATCTCTCAATTACTTATCCAAACAAGTATTATTACAAATTATTAATATTATTATTTTATTTTATTTTTATTTGTTAAAACTGCCATCGTGTAGCAGCCACATAACCCTTCGAATCATCAATGGCAATTCTTCCAATGGAGAGGCAAAGTCACCTGCAAGAAACGCCGATAGTTCCGGCCTTTTAGGCAACGTGGAAGGAAGACTGGCCCCAAAATACGGTCTCCAATTCCGGCTACACAGATGCTAATGATTCGCTGTCGCCGTACCATTGTAGTTTCTCCATACCATCCCACACACGACTGTTACGAAAGCTGAAGACACGACTCCGCGTAAAGGTGGCCTCATCTGTAAATATGATGGATGACGCAAATCCCGAAATAGTGGTTGCCTTGTGAAGACACTGGACTCGCATTCGGGAGGATGACGGTTCAATCCCGAGCCCGGCCATCCTGATTCAGGTTTTCCGTGATTTCCCTAGATCGCTCCAGGCAAATGCCTGGAAGGTTCCTTTGAAAGGGCACTGCCAACTTCCTTCCCCGTCCTTCCCTAATCCGATGAGACCGATGACCTCGCTGTCTGGTCTCCTCCCCCAAAAGCACCCCCACCCCTTGTGAAGAAACCGGTGACAAAACTCCTCCCGATATGAAAGTCTGTCACTATTAAGTTCTGTACATGCAGTAAGTGATAAGAGTAGTTACTATAATTGTCATTCAGAACGTTCCACACGATCGTCTGGCTTGCTCTGTACTGCCAGGCCAACTGCCTGGTGCAGACACTGCGATCGCTTTCCACAATGTTAATCACATTTTCCTCCAAGTCTGGTGTCCGGGCATTTCGGGTACGTCCTTCACGATTTCCTGCGTCCTGAACCGACACTGTCTCAGACAAACGAGGAAACACTATTGCAAACATTGAATGCCGTGGTTGTTGTCGGCGGTATAGGTCTCTTGAAACAGCCTTGCTGCCCTCCCCTTGTCGCCATTTGCCTTTCCATAAGTAAACAACATGTCGATTCGAATACGGAATCGTTGTGTACAACGCTGTATCAGATCCACTACAAGTTTAGTCAGCAACAGAAGTAAATCGGACACAACAATACCAGTTACTGTGGCAGTAGACAGCGCTACGATATGACGTATGAAGAACGGTACGACCCTCTAGGAAGAGTTCATGCTTACTGTAAATGTAGCTTCATAGCACAGCGCGTATTAGTCCGCGTCTTTGTAACAATGTATGATTGAATAAATGGTCCCTAGCATGGAAACCAAGCATTTCCGGACATAAGTTCATTACACCACATTTTCCGTGTTCTCTCATCGATCAATCCCTAGAGTTTGTACACGGCGGGAAAAATAACCGGGTATATCACTTTCATTAGTTACTCAAACGACACACCTCGTTCGTTACACACTTGTCACAGTCAGAGAATGAGAGGTCCCGAGTTCGAGTCTCGGTCCGGCACACAGTTTTAATCTGCCAGGAAGTTTCACATCATCGCACACTCCGCTGCAGAGTGAAAATCCATACCCCAGGCTGTGGCTAAGGCATGCCTCCGCAATATCCTTTCATTCAGAAGAGTTAGTTCTGCAAGGTTCGCAGGAGAGCTTCTGTAAAGTTTGGAAGGTAGGAGACGAGGTACAGTCAAAAGTAAAGCTGTGAGAACGGGGCCTGAGTCGTGTTTGGGTAGCTCAGATCGTAGAGCACTTGCCCGCGAAAGGCAAAGGTCCCGAGTTCGAGTCTCGGTCCGGCACACAGTTTTAACCTGCCAGGAAGTTTCACACTTTATGATGTCTGCTGCAACGAAATCGCCACAGACATTATCGCAGGTAGATACAGATAAAGAAACCACTGTCGTAATGATTCCTATGTACAAGGTGCTTGATTATTACAGGTAGAACGAAAGGGGCGAGTGGAGGTTAATCAAACAAGCAAACAAACCTAACAAACACAGATCTTCAAAAAAATGTTTTCCTTGATATGGCGAATACAAAAATGCAGTCATATGAAATCTAAGACTCCGTTTTCGATGTTGTTCCTTGTAGTGGAAGAATACGGTACGTGCATGATGCAACACTGGCACACCATCATGTGAGTGTTCAGGAACACACAGCATGTATCTTGGATAGGATTTTGTCTGAAGTTTTGGTCTTTGGGAACTTTGTTATGAGATGTTCGTCTACTCAGTCGTAATGCGTTGTAACGGGGAAACCTTTGATACCCAGACCTATGTCTATTGGGATTATTGGTTGGTTTCACTGCCTCTACTCGCCCCTTCCGTTTGTATCACTTATTGCCAATCATCCTGTACACTCCAAGTGGATTATCGCAGCTGCAAAGTACTGCGGCCAGTGTGTCAGAGTCTCGATTTGATTTAGATTGTTTCAGAACCAAGTCCAGTATTTCAGTGGCAACTACAGTGATTTTTTTATGTTCTGTTTTAAGCCATTATTTCGTTTCTCTGATTTGAAGCTACCTTTCTTATTTTTCTAATTTGTGTTAGTCTTTTCGTCTTGTATAATTCTACATTCCCCTCCATGAACCACAGACTTTGCCGTTGGTGAGGAGGCTTGCGTGCTTCAACGACACAGATAGCCGTACCGTAAGTGCAACCACAACGGAGGGTTATCTGTTGAGAAGCCAGACAAACTTGTGTTCCTGAAGAGGGGCAGCAGCCTTTTCAGTAGTTACATGAGCAACAGTTTGGATGATTGCCTGATCTGGCCTTGTAACACTAACCAAAACGGCCTAGCTGTGCTGGTACTGCGAACGGCTGAAAGCAAGGAGAAACTACAGCCGTAATTTTTCCCGAAGGCATGCAGCTTTACTGTATGGTTAAATGATGATGGCATCCTCTTGGGTAAAATATTCCGGAGGTAAAATAGTCCCCCATTCGGATCTCCGGGCGGGGACTACTCACGAGGACGTCGTTATCAGGAGAAAGAAAACTGGTGTGGAATGTCAGATCCCTTAATCGAGCAGGTAGGTTAGAAAATTTAGAAAGGGGAATCGATAGGTTAAAGTTAGATATAGTGGTAATTAGTGAAGTCCGGTGGAAGGAAGAACAAGACTTCTGGTCTGGTGAATACAGGGTTATAAATACAAAATCAAATAGGGGTAATGCCGGAGTAGGTTTAATAATGAATAAAAAATAGGAATGCGGGTAAGCTACTACAAACAGCACAGTGAAAGCATTATTGTGGCCAAGATAGATACGAAGCTCACGCCTACCACAGTAGTGCAAGTTTGTATGCCAACTAGCTCCACAGATGACGAAGAAATTGATGAAATGTATGATGAGATAAAAGAAATTATTCAGATAGTGAAGGGAGACGAACATTTGATGGTCATGGGTGACTGGAATTCGGTACTAGGAAAAGGGAGAGAAGGAAACGTGGTAGGTGAATATGGATTGAGGGTAAGAAATGAAAGAGGAAGCCGCCTGGTAGAATTTTGCACAGAGCATAACTTAATCATAGCTAACACTTGGTTCAAGAATCAGAAAAGAAGGTTGTATACATAGAAGAAGCCTGAAGATACTGTAAAGGTGTGGGATAGATGATATAATGGTAAGACAGAGGTTTAGGAACCAGGTTTTAAATTGTAAGACATTTCTAGGGGTAGATGTGGACTCTGACCACAACCTATTGGTTATGAACTTTAGATTAAAACTGAAGAAACTGCACAAAGGTAGAAATTAAGGAGATGGGACCTAGATAAATTGAAAGAACCAGAGGTTGTAGAGAGGTTTAGGAAGACAATCAGTGAACGATTGACAAGTTTGGGGGAAAGAAATATGGTAGAAGAAGAATGGGTAGCTTTAAGAGATGGAATAGTGAAAGCAGCAGAGGATCAAGTTGGTAAAAAGACGAGGGCTAATAGAGATCCTTGGGTAACAGAAGAGATATTGAATTTAATAGATGAAAGGAGAAAATGCAGTAAATGAAGCAGGCAAAAAGGAATACAAACGTCTCAAAAATTAGATCGACAGGAAGTGCAAAATGGCTAAGCAGGGATGGCTAGAAGACAAATGTAAAGATGTAGATAGGTACTGCCTACAGGAAAATTGGAGAGACCTTTCGAGAAAAGAGAACCACTTGCATGAATATCAAGAACTCAGATGGAAACCCAGTTCTAAGCAAAGAAGGAAAAGCAGAAAGGTGGAAGGAGTATATAGAGGGGCTATACAAGAGCGATGTTCTTGTGAACATTATGGAAATGGAAGAGGACGTAGATGAAGATGAAATGGGAGGTATGATACTGTGTGAAGAGTTTGACAGAGCACTGAAAGACCTGAGTCGAAACAAGGCCCTGGGAGTAGACAACATTCCATTAGAACTAATGATAGCCTTGGGAGAGCCAGTCCTGACAAAACTCTGTCATCTGGTGAGCAAGAAGTATGAGACAAGCCTCAGACTTCAAGAAGAATATAATAATTCCAATCGCAAAGAAAGCAGGGGTTGACAGATGTGAAAATTACCGAACTATCAGTTTAATAAGCCACGGCTGCAAAATACTAACACGAATTCTTTAGAGACGAATGGAAAAACTGGTAGAAGCCGACCTGGGGGAAGAACAGTTTGGATTCCGTAGAAATGTTGGAACACGTGAGGCAATACTAACCCTACGACTCATCTTAGAGATTAGATTAAGGAAAGCCAAACCTACGTTTCTAGCATTTGTAGACTTAGAGAAAGCGTTTAACAATGTTGACTGGAATATTCTCTTTCAAATTCAGAAGATGGCAGGGGTAAAATACTGGGAGCGAAAGGCTATTTACAAGTTATACAGAAACCAGATGGCAGTTACAAAAGTCGAGAGGCATGAAAGGGAAGCAGTGGTTGGGAAGGGAGTGAGACAGGGTTGTAGCCTATCCCCGATGTTATTCAATCTGTATATTGAGCAAGCAGTAAAGTAAACAAAAGAAAAACTCGGAGTAGGAATTAAAATCCATGGAGAAGATATTAAAACTTTGAGGTTCGCCGATGACATTGTAATTCTATCAGAGACAGCAAAGGACCTGGAAGAGCAGCTGAACGGAATGGACAGTGTCTTGAAAGGAGGATATAAGATGAACATCAACAGAAGCAAACGGAGCGAGGTGGCGCAGTGGCTAGCACACTGGACCCGCATTCGGAGGACGACGATTCAATCCCGCGTCTGGCCATCCAGATTTAGGTTTACCGTGATTTCCCTAAATCGCTACAGGCAAATGCCGGGATGTTTCCTTTGAAAGGGCACGGCCGGCTTCCTTCCCCGTCCTTCCCTAATCCGATGAGACCGATGACCTCGCTGTCTGGTCTCCTACCCCAAACAATCCAAATCCAACAAAAGCAAAACGAGGAGAATGGAATGTAGTCAAATTAAATCGGATGATTCTGAGGGTATGACATTAGGAAATGAGACGCTTGAAGTATTAAATGAGTTTTGATATTTGGAGAGCAAAATAACTGTTGATGGTCGAAGTAGAGAGGATATAAAATGTAGCCTGGAAATGCCAAGGAAAGCGTTTCTGAAGAAGAGAAATTTGTTAATATCGAGTATAGATTTAAGTGTCAGGAAGTCTTTTCTGAAGGTATTTGTATGAAGTGTAGCCATGTATGGAAGTGAAACGTGGACGATAAATATTTTAGACAAAAAGAGAATCGAAGCTTTCGGAATGTGGTGCTACAGAAGAATGTTGAAGATTAGATGGGTAGATCACATAACTAATGAGGAGGTACTGAATAGAGTTGGGGAGAAGAGAAATTTGTGGCACAACTTGACTAGAAGAAGGGATCGGTTGGTAGGACATATTCTGAGGCGTCAAGGGATCACGAGTTTAGTATTGGAGGGCAGCGTGGAGGGTAAAAATCGTAGAGAGAGACCAAGAGATGAATACACTAAACAGATTCAGAAGGATGTAGGTTGTTGTAGGTCCTGGGAGATGAAGAGGCTTGCACAGGATAGAGTAGCATGGAGAGATGCATCAAACCGGTCTCAGGACTGAAGACCACAACGACAACAATTCTACATTCAATACTTTCTATAATTCCTTTTGTTATAATTCTACATTCAATACTCACTATTTTTTTTGTGTTCTTTGACTGCCCCTGCTATTCCCTGGTCTTCGCCCCCCCACCCCCGCCCCCAACCTTCTGCCACCAGATTAACTACTCCTGGATGCCATAGCTGATGACTAATGGCTCTGAGCACTATGGGACTTAACATCTATGGTCATCAGTCCCCTAGAACTTAGAACTACTTAAACCTAACTAACCTAAGGACAGCACACAACACCCTGCCATCACGAGGCAGAGAAAATCCCTGACCCCGCCGGGAATCGAACCCGGGAACCCGGGCGTGGGAAGCGAGAACGCTACCGCACGACCACGAGATGCGGGCTGATGACTAATATGCACCTCCTCTGACAAGGGCCTTCCTGAAAAGTTATGGTTGTTACTCCAGTTATTAACGAACAGGACCCAGGTTCAGTGTATGGCCAACCTAGCCTTCTAACATCCTGGTGAAAGTCCTAGCGTAATAATCCAATCAATGGAAAGAGAATGAAGCAGGTTACCTATTCTCCAGTAAGTTATTATGTGTATTAAAGAAAACCGTGTGAGGTGGCGCAGTGATTAGCACACGGGACTGACATTCAGAAAGACGGTGGTTCAATCCCACGCCCAGCCAGCCAGATTTAGGTGTTCCATGATTTCCTAAATCTCTCCAGGCAAATTCTGGGATAGTTCCTTTGAAAGGATACAGCCGATTTCCTTCCCGATCCTAGACACAATCAGAACTTGTGCTCCATCTTTAATGACATCGATTCGATGGGACATTAAACCCGATCTTCCTTTTTTATATTAAAGAAAATGGGCCACATAACCCAGGTTTTGTAAACTGAGATGATTATTATACTATAAAGAAGATATAACACTTTCTTGTCTTATGTTTACCCAAGTAGTGTTCTCCAAAACCCTTTCCACATCATTTGGCTGTTAGTAGCAGCAGTGGCGTAACTTTCTACATCAGTAAACTTTGCCTACAGCACCACATTAGCCACTCGTAGTGCAACAGGAAAGCATGTGACAGTGTGCTGTCACAGCAAGGGGAATGAACCAGTAACAACAGCTCGGAGCCAGTGCAGATGTCTGTGGTCAGTAATGGACCAGTCCTCGTGTTCAGTACTGGGGCTATGTGGCAGACTGACTGAGCCTGTTTATGTCCAGATGAGGCTGGCGCAGGGAATCATGGAGCAAAGCAGCTTGGTAGCCGGAAGGGCTTGTAGTCGGGTCTGCCGGTTACCTTCAGTCAACACAGGATATCTAGAATTCAGGTCTGGAGTAGAGGACAGTGCTTGGCTTTGTTAGTTAGATTCATGTTCCATGGATCATCTGCACGATAGATCGTAATGATGTTGAAAGAGTCAGTTCACATACATATCAAAACTTAATTTTTAAACCGAAGGTCTTCTATGGAATAGGAGTTGCTGAGGAGAAACTGTCTTTTTTTCTAATTTTACTTTGCTAGCTGTCAGATATTTTATATCCCTGAGTAAGCTGACAAAAATTCATAATTTGTGCAGCCCTTTTCGTATTAAAGACAACCTTAATGTGTAGCAACTAATGTGTTTTTCCTTCTGATATTGTAATTACAGACATCATTGTTCCTGCTGTGGCTTACTTGCAACAATCTCAACGAAGGAATAAATATATCGTGAAACAGTAATCAGAATGCTCAACTCTTTAAACAGATGTCTACAAAATTATCGCCGTTATGCACCACATACCATTCATATGGCACATTTTTGATCAATGAAGACTTCCTTTCTGAAAAATGAGTTACCCCAGAACATTATTCCACATGACATAATTGAATGAAAATGTTCAAAATATGTCAGGTTACTTATTTCCCTCTTCCCAAGATATGCAAGAATTCTAAGTGCAATTGTTGATGGACTAAGCTATTTTAGGAGTTCCAAAATGTGCTTTTTCACTTTCAGTTCTCATCAGAATTTTGAAGTTTTCATCCTATTTTTCATTTCCTCGGCATGTGGTACACTTATCATTGGTGTAGCACCCCTAGAGATGTATAACTGAGTATGTTGTGTCTTTTTAAAATTGAGGGTGAGACCATTCGCAGAAAACCAATCAATAATACTTTTAAGAACATCATTTCCTATTTCTTTTGTTTCTGTACCCAAGCTTGGATTGATTATATTATTAGTATCACCTGCAAAAAAACTATTTCTGCTTGTTGTATGTTAGACAGAAACTGGTGGACCCAAGGTTGAGTCTTGGGGAACACTATAAGTGACTCCTCCCCAGCCAGAATGTCACCCGACTGATTGGTTAAATTACTAAGAACAACGTTTTTAATTCTTTTGGCTGTGTATGCCATCATCCACTGGTTGGCTATAACATCAATCCCCTATGACTTCACACAGACAAATCTTTTAGGTAGATCGCAGAAAATACCAGCCGGCGCTATTTTATTATTTAATACTTTGTGGATGCAGGAAAAACAGTGCAGCCAGGAGTCTAATATCTTTAGCTCAATGGTATGTTTTTGGCTACGACAATTAGAGGAAATTATGCCTTTTGTGAATAGTGAAGTAGTATATCCCAGATTTGTGTGTCTGGATTGGCCAAATTTAGCGAGAGATCGAAATTTTCAAATATGACGAGGCTGGTGTAGGACCTAGTGTATTACAGCTTTATTTTACTGTTGAGCTCAATGAAATTTTAATCTCTCCCTGTGCTGGCATTCTTTGCCTTGCTTTTATCATTCATTCTACCAAGCAGAGGGTAACTTGGAATTGTGTATTCTATTGGTGATTGGGTATTTCTCCATTGGTTATTGCCTGTTTAGTGTTAGTAGGGTGCCAACTTTGGTTGGGTATATATTAGGCTTTGGATTGATTTAGTGTATTTTCTGGTTCTTATCTTAGAAATGTGATTATTTATGGTATAATTTTTCTTGCCCCAGTTGTAAGGATGGTGAAATTTAAAGGTGCAGATTATTTAGTGCGTGTTTTATTTTGTTTGGTATTAAATTTTGTACCTCACTAAATTCATTGCTGAAGACCTTACTTGTATCATTTTATGTATGTGCTTAGAGCTGTTGAAACTGATTGAAAGATTAATTTCAATATAGCCATTTACCACTCCCACCCTTTTTCTGGACCACAAACCTTTTCATACTTAGTTGTGCTCTCATTCTCAGCGTACCTCGCCCATCTCATGCTGCGATAAGAAAGTATGTTTCTGAAGTTTTTATCAGCCAGGGCTGACTCACTATTGACGTTTCCTGCATCGTGTAGAGAAGATCGTTAGCAAAATCAGCCGAACCATTTCGTTTACTTACACAGTCAGGATATTTAGTACCTTTTCTACACATCATAGCTTATTCATTATTAATCCTAATTTTTAAGGTGCATTCCTATGTAGCACCCACAGATAATATCTAGATCCCAGTGTAGTTTTAGTGTGTCAGCAAGTTCTGCGTCAACAAATGATCAGCCACAGTCAAGTAGCACATACACATGGCAAAAGAAATCATAAAAAAATTTATTATACCAATTGTTGCTTCTGCAGTCACAGCATTCATTCAATTACTGCTCATTTTCCTTGGTTAAAAAACAAGTCTACATGTAGATATTTAACCTTTTAAAATGATTCAAATGGCTCTGAGCACTATGGGACTTAACTTCTGAAGTCATCAGTCCCCTAGAACTTAGAACTACTTGAACCTAACTAACCTAAGGACATCACACACATCCATGCCCGACGCAGGATTCGAGCCTGCGACCGCAGCGGTCGCGCGGTTCCAAACTGTAACGCCTAGAACCGCTCGGCCACAGCGGCCGGCTGTTTAACCTTTTAACAATTACTAAAAATCAAGTATTTTGTAATGGCTGATACGGCTAACACTTTTAATAACAACTCACCCCTACGTATAAGAAACAGCGGAATGTTTGAAGCGTAAAAAATACACAGAATAACATTCACTAAAACTGGAAAAACATTGTAGAGTTAGATTTTTTATGACATTAATTTCCATCCAAGGTGCTATCCATCTATTTCTAGCAGCAAAGTCTATTCATTGGAGATATTTAAGAAACGACGGAAAGGTGATAAGGAATTTGTATGCTATGGTTGAAAACTGTAATAGCTTATTATTTTCTAAAATATCAGTGCGTACAGCCTTATTTTAAGAAGTTGTAAGCTTCCTTTTTCTTCTTTTTTGCTATTTTTGACATGTTTCTGAAGCTCATATGTCTTATAAATCACTAACTGATCGCTATCTCTCAGAAATTCACAAAGGTTGTGTTTGCCACTAGCGTATTCTAATCTAAATCCTTTCTTGAGAAGGTCATTTTTCCCATTAAAACAGCTATTTGCCTCATTGCCATCATCATTGTTAACTTTTCTGCCCTTGGAGGACACACTACAACAACGTTGATATTCATGTGTTCACTGTCTATAAAGGTTCTATCCGAAAAACACTCGAAAAGTGATTCATTCGCGTCCACTTTGTTTCTGTCTTAAGGGTTATACGATTTTAAATGAAACAACAAGTTTACTGTTACCAGTCACCGTTTTATTTATAGTGGAAATAATTAATGTCAGTAACCGTCGCGGTAAAGTCTAACCTAAAAACGTTCGCATTTAGGGTTATACGATTCTGAAAAATTTACGGCTGTTAAGGTCTCTCATTAGACTAACAATCTGATCCATAGAGTTTCGTTTCCTGACCACTTTCTTAACACCAAAGTAGTGTTTTTTGTGAAGCCCTCTAACCAAGCACTTATAGCTGAAAATTTCTGTATTCTTAGTCTTGAATTTTACTAGACGTCTAATTATGGCATTGTTTTTTGGAGGGTATATTTTTTTTCGTTCCACAAGACACGCCTCAGCTTCGCAAATTCAACAGCTCGGTTTCTCTTCGTGTTTACGTGTCCCTCAGAGTACTACGACGATATGGAAGCGTTATCTTTTATGCATGTTGTTCCAGGAGGAATTTCACTATTCAGGGATATTACAGGAACGATCATTCTAGCAAAAAAGTCTAGTAAACGTGGGCTCTACAATGCATTTGTTATGCGCTATGAGCGCTTCTGCACCTTCTTAGATAAACTCTTTGCTTTCCGTATTTTGGGAGAAAGTAGTATGGATCAAAACATGAAAAAATTGGCTAGTAAACACGGCCTCTAAAATGCATACCTTAAGAGCTATGAGTACGTTTTCGTGGGAGAACTAGTCCCCATAGCTCTTAAGGTATGCACATTAAAGCCCATGTTTAATAGACTTTTTTTCTTGTTTTGGTCCATACTACCATTTCTCAAAATATGGAAACCGGAGAGTCAGCAGTATAGCTCTTACGGTATCCATTGTAAAGCCGATGGTTACTAGACTTTTTCAGTTCGAATGATGGTTTTTGTCATATCCCTGAATACTGACTTTTATTCCTGGGACCCATAAACTCGCGTAAAACGTGGACTGAAGCCAACTGAAATCACTTGGTTCTCATTTTACGACTTCCCGTTCTCGGGCGCACCCACAAATGTAAGTTAATCAAGTCGAGAAATCTTCTTTTTTTTTTTATTTCGTCTAGATATATGGAAGACGAGACGAACCTGCCTCTACACTCACCTAACAATGTGTCTCTATTTCGTAATGCAGAGAAACAGTAAACACTAGCGCGTCTTTGTGAGTGTGTGTGTGTCTGTGTGTGTGTGTGTGTGTGTGTGTGTTGGAATTGTCAGGATCCACACAGGGCATTATATTTTCTTAGGTGTAAACAAGTAACTAAACAGTCGGTTTAGCCACCCATTTATGATACATCTAAACTTGGAAATGAGTATAATGCTCATGTGTCTTGTTGTGCTCGCCATTTTCGCAGCATCTATATATAAATTACAGCGGTTCAAAAGGTAAAGCCTTTCACATGCAAAGGCGTCCCCTTATGAACCACTGCAATTTACGTATTTAAAATTCTGGGTGAAATGAGCAGGCGTAAACTATTTCCACGTTTTCTCAGAAAATTACTCTCGCTTGTAGGCGTCAATAATCAGATTGTCTCACTTCGGTTCGAACATATGAAACGGATCTCATTTCTAATGAATTATCTTTTCTAGTGAGTTGAATTACAGAAGTTTGGCCGGCCGAAGTGGCCGTGCGGTTAAAGGCGCTGCAGTCTGGAACCGCAAGACCGCTACGGTCGCAGGTTCGAATCCTGCCTCGGGCATGGATGTTTGTGATGTCCTTAGGTTAGTTAGGTTTAACTAGTTCTAAGTTCTAGGGGATTAATGACCTCAGCAGTTGAGCCCCATAGTGCTCAGAGCCATACAGAAGTTTACGAGCGACCTGCCTATTAATCTCATAGAGCTTCCTCATTTATTCAGCCCTCTTTTATCCAATTTCGACTGAAACACTGAACTGTTTTGGATACGACCTTGACGAAAATTTTAAAGTATTTCTGCGCTTCCGCTATTTCGAAAATATAAAGACTTGCAAACTCACAAAATATTATATAATCTTAATGACGTACACAAAAATCGACAAATACACAAATTTCAGCAAAAATCTATTGCCATTTTTATTTAATACACTGGGCCTTACAGCTGTGAAGCACTGAAACAGGTACTTACCCTCCAACAAGTGTCCAGTATTGGGGCCGACGATTCCGAGTCCGAACATAGCAGAAAGAGCAGAATTGTCCGATAACATGTTTCACTGATAGTTAGAAGTAATACCGCGTTTTTAGATCTAGTGTGTACCGGTACACCAAAAGGATGTCACAGAGCGACAATTATCTGCCGCTGCTGGCAGCCGAGTGAGTGGCGGTAACGGTGGAGCCAAGCATCGCGCGCGGGGCTGTGGGGTAATAATTGTGACTGGACGGCGTCGACCGGGAGTTGGGACATCTTGGCAGCGGCTTGGCGGCGCCAGGTGCACCGTGATAAGTATATTCGCGCCGTGCGGGAGCCCTGTGTCTGCAGAACGAGGAGCGGTTACACGGTGGCCGAGAGGACGCAACGTTTCGGTTGCTGTCCTGTCGCTGCGTTGAAATCTCCAGTGTGCAGTCTCGCGGTGAGTTGCATTTCGCGAACGTCTTCTGGGCGCCGTTGGGACACGCGAGTGCCTGCGAAGCCCGCGTCGTTCATCCTCCCACACGTTGCCTCGGGTGGGAGCTTGCCATCCACGTATGCGGCGGAGTTGAGACATGCGCCTTCGACCTCCCTGCGATGTAGTAACATCGGGCACGCCAAGCGCAGGTGCGCGCTAGCTTGCAATCGATTCCAAACATCTCGGCTCTTTTACGGTAGTCTCGGCTCTTTTACGGTAGAACTGTCGTTTCTACGTCCTGAATCCTAAACGAATTTACAGTGCGGTTTCTTACATGTTGGCTACGAGCAACTAATCCAGATTACATCTCGCTGAAAACCATTTACTACTGGTAAACAATTAGTTTCTCTTAGTCTCTTACAATCAACAGTACGAATCCCAGTCCATCGTTAGTTCTCTAGCGCATATACAACTTCTGTCACAGAAGGAATAACAAATTTCATAAAGCACCCACATGTAGATAAAGTAAATGTTCGATTTCAGATTGATAAAGTTAAACATTACCAAAAATGAGATGGAAAATAAATACAAGAAGGGATATCCGTTTTGAGAGAAAAGATTGTCATTTGAAAAACCCATTTTTCAGTATTGCAATGAATGCTTTTCATGTATTTTTCTGGCAGTCAGTGATCTCAGATAATCTTGCCTCGATAAATAAATCAACAAATAAAATAATATAATAATATACGAAAATAAAAAATCGTTAACATGCATGAAGTTTAAAGAAATATTAATGTAGCTACTCTTTGACGTTACACATCTTAGACGTAATATAGATATACAGTGTGGTTATAATTAAACTTTCGCTACTTGGATCGTTGTAGATGGAAAGCCAGCCTGGACTGTGCGGCTGGTCCCAGCGGAGGTTCGGGTCTTCCCTCGGGCATGGGTGTGTGTGTTTGTCCTTGGGATAATTTAGGTTAAGTAGTGTGTAAGCTCAGGGGCTGATGACCTTAGCAGTTAAGTCCCATAAGATATCACACATTTTTTTGAAAGCCGGCCGCTGTGAGTGAGCGGTTCTAGGCGCTCCAGTCTGGAACCGCCCGACCGCTACGGTCGCATGTTCGAATCCTGCCTCCGGCATGGATATGTGTGATGTCCTTGCGTTAGTTAGGTTTAAGTAGTTCTAAGTTCTAGGGGACTGATGACCTCAGATGTTATGTCCCATAATGCTCAGAGCCATTTGAACCATTTTGTAGATGGAACGCTGTTTACCGTATGGGTACCTACGTTTATAGGAGTGAGGTTCAGACAGTATGCTGCAGGATATGCGTTGTCAGTAGTGTTAGTGTCATGACTTGCCGTTTGTTCAATGGACTAATCGTTATTTCTCGTCCGCACGTCCTTACAAACTTACGAACGAAGTTTCATTATCCTACGATCACTCTCAAGTAGCACAAGTTTAATGATAACTACCTTGTACTATAATTAATTTCCTCACTAGTGGTAAAATTGTGTTGATGTCTACCTGCCGTCTTCGGAGAACTAGACAAAAAACTCAAATAACATTCGGAAGAGCTCGATCATTTAAAAAAACTCTCCCATGATTTTGACATTACTATTAATAAGACCAAAGTAGATTACTTGTTTTAACATTGTCTAATTCGAGATAGTATACCATTTAAAATAACGTCCATTATGATTTTTTTGCAGGCTTTCGTCTGCTTTTATGTTATTCTTCATAGTTTCCTATTTTCTGTTACTCTTTTTATCTTTATGAAAATACTAAACATAACATCCTGCACAATTTCCTTTCCATATTCTAATGTTTGCTCCTCTACTCTCTATAAGCCCCATAACATGCCCCATGACATGTTTCTTCTCCTGATAGGGGTCCTTCACAGAATTCTTTCCTCACCCATTATTTATAGTATTTCTCGAGTCCGTACTTGTCTACCCATTTCATGCTTAACAATGTTAGTTAGCATCAAATTTTAGATGCAACTTGTTACCTTTTCCCAAATTTTCCGACAAACCATATTTCACTTCTGCACAATGCAGTGCTGCAGGTGCACAGTTTGGGGAAATATTTTCGCAACTATACACCAATATCTGGCACCAGAAGAGCTGTGTTAATGTAGAAAGTTTTCCTCACCGATTCCAATTAACTTCTTATATTTTCCTTTCTTTGGTCTCATTTACTTCACCGTAAATGAGTACAAAAAATGTTTCAAATTCTGTTTGGAATTGTTGTTCTCGTCTATGAGGAATATGAAATAAAAACAGAAAGTAATGGATTATTTTTATAATTAAGTTAATTATTAGTAGATACCCATATAGAAATCGCACGTGGGTATACATATGTTCATGGTCTAAGGTCCTAAGCTTCCGTAGATATCTGAGGTGATATTGAGGTACAAACAGCCATATGTTACTTACACTTAATAGATTGGAGAAACCACCTTTGTTCCTTTCACTGTTTACGATGTGTGGTGGTGTATATGATGTAACACAACAGGACATGGAGCCTGTGTCCAGTAGATGTATTATTATTTTTGTTTATTTATTTTACTTTCATATTTACATTGTGTCAGTTTTGCAGAGTGTTGAGAAACAGGCCGAGAGCGGAGAAGCCACAAATGACAATGAGTACCACTTAAGATGCTACAGTGCAACAAAAGGAGAGGCTACAATAAAGTGGTAATTCCCTGTACTAATTCTTCTCCTTTTGATATCAATCCATATGTTGTAATGCACCATTCTCGTTCTAGAAAATTATGGGATCCTCCAGCAGTACCGGACTCAGAAACCTAAATAAAATGTCTTTTTTATGCTTCATGGAGTAGTGCACATACAGAGTGGGAAAATGGGCACGTGAACACACATTCATAGCAAAATTTAACAGAGGCTGCAGGCAAAGATTTGCCAGTAGGATTGTCTGCTAGGACGTGGTAACAGGGCCACTGCTTGGATTGCTGCAGGTCAGTAACGTTGTGGTAGGAGTTGTCGCATAAGATGATGGCTATCGTTACAGCACAGTATAGAGCAGGTCTGGAACAGACATGCGATTAAGCTCACACCTAAGTACTTATGCGGTGCAATCTATAGCAAATCACTGTATTCCTAATGTCAGCTATCCGATCATACTAATTTTCTAACCCAGCTAACATCGTTGTACTAAATGTATCTATGATTGATTTTCACTCTGTCCTGTTTTAGAAAAATATAAGGTGTGAAGTCACCTGTCTTCATGTAAAGCCGCAATTCCTTGTTCTCTGTAATTTTAGTTACAATAATATTCTTGTTTAGGTTCACTGACATTTTTATTTAGAAGCAATCGGTCTATATTCCCATTACTAATGATGTACGTTTAGTTTGCGTGTCTTTCAGCTATTTAATGAGTATGGGAAGCGATTGGTATGGTGACCTGTCAATTGTGCGCCCTCGGCATGCCATCATTTACACATTTACGGTTTTGTACAAGTCGAAGCTTGCAATCTAAATTTCTTATTACGAAGTCCGATTACTGTTTCGGCGTAATGCAAATCATTTGTTGCATTATACTTCACATTATCGCGGTCACCAAGCTTTTCCGCTCCTCAATGACAATTCTGCACCTAACTCCAAAAGAAGTCCAAAAATATTATGTAACGGAGGCGCCTTCGGCGAAGAAGGAATTTTAAAACATGTTAACATTAAAAATCTGATTATTCATGTTTTTAATGTGCCCCCTGCTGTAGTCATTGTGGTGCTCCGAACAGCTATTTTTCGGAGGATTTAAGTTCACTCGTTTTATTAATCGTTCATTCTTTTGAGAGAAACATTACGAATGACAATAAACTGAGACTGGCAGCGAATAATACAGTCTAACTGATACTAAAAGCTGTCAAGGTCCGAAACTCAATAGCGGAAACTCAAGCATAAAAACAGAGGACGTGGCAGCTCGTAAGAAAGTGGTAAAAAGGAACTGGGGCATCTCCGAAGACGATGGCCGGAACGTAAGTGAAAATACTGCTGTATAAAATAATACTAACAATTTTTTTCTGAGATGTTCAGTCTAATGAATAGAATCGCTACCTTCCATAATACCGAGCGAGGTGGAGCAGTGGTTAGCACACTGGACTTTCATTCGAGAGGACGACGGTGCAATCCCTAGTCCGGCCATCCTCATTCAGGTTTTCCGTGATTTCCCTATAGCACTCCAGGGAAATGCCGGGATGGTTCCTTTGAACGGGAACGGCCGACTTCCTTCCCTAATCCGATGAGACCGACGTTTTGGTCTCTTCCCCGAAACAACCCAACCTCCCCCCCCCCCTTTTCCAAAAGTGCATGGCAAAGAGAAATCATAATTCCAAGTAAATAGACACATAAGCTTAGGGACATTTCACCATGGAAGCCTTGCGCTGAATGCATCGAGGAGAACGTCTGCGGCTTAAAAAACAACCCTTGCAGAAATTCTGCTAAGAGTCCTCGGTATTCATTCAATTTATCTGAAAGCAAGAAGACTGGAGCCGCAAAGGAAACGTGGGTAAAGCAGGGGTGGTTACAGGATGCATTTTGAGAAAACGAATGAATTACGTATTTCAATAGGTAACAAAACACAGAGAGCGTAAGATAATTTTGAAATTAGCAGGAGAGCTCACTAGCTGCTTCCAGATGTGAAGGAATGGAAGGTGATGAAATATCTAAAACCGATGCGAGGACTGTTTCATTTTGTATCAGGAGACAGGTTTAAACAGTCGTTACATAAGTGTACACCTGAACACGCAACGTACTAATACAGGGACAAGAGCTCTACTGAAGCGTGGACTAATGGGTGTTGATGTGACCTCTGTGACCAAAGTGGTACTGAAACAGAGGATGACAGACTAAAGGCCGAAATACTAAATGTCTTTTTCCAAAGCTTTTTAACAGAGAAGACTGCACTGTAGTTCCTTCCCTAGATTGTCGCACAGATGACAAAATGGTAGATATCGAAATAGACGACAGAGGGATAGAGAAACAATTAAAATCGCTCAAAAGAGGAAAGGCCGCTGGACCTGATGGGATGCCAGTTCGATTTTACACAGAGTACGTGAAGGAACTTGCCCCCCTTCTTGCAGCGGTGTACCGTAGGTCTCTAGAAGTGCGTAGCGTTCCAAAGGATTGGAAAAGGGCACAGGTCATCCCCGTTTTCAAGAAGGGACGTCGAACAGATGTGTAGAACTATAGACCTATATCTCTAACGTCTATCAGTTGTAGAATTTTTGAACACGTATTATGTTCGAGTATAATGACTTTTCTGAGGACTAGAAATCTACTCTGTAGGAATCAGCTTGGGTTTCGAAAAAGACGATCGTGTGAAACCCAGCTCGCGCTATTCGTCCACGAGACTCAGAGGGCCATAGACCTTGGCTCCCAGGTAGATGCCGTGTTTCTTGACTTCCGCAAGGCGTTCGATACTGTTCCCCACAGTCGTTTAATGGACAAAGTAAGAGCATATGGACTATCACACCAATTGTGTGATTGGATTGAAGAGTTCCTAAATAACAGAACGCAGCATGTCATTATCAATGCAGAGAAGTCTTCCGAAGTAAGAGTGATTTCAGGCGTGCCGCAGGGGAGTGTTGTAGGACCGTTGCTATTCACAATATACATAAATGACCTTGTGGATGACATCGGAAGTTCACTGAGGCTTTTTGCGGATGATGCTGTGGTATATCGAGAGGTTGTAACAATGGAAAACTGTACTGAAATGCAGGAGGTTCTGCAGCGAATTGACGCATGGTGCAGGGAATGGCAATTGAATCTCAATGTAGACAAATGTAATGTGCTGCGTATACACAGAAAGAAAGATCCCTTATCGTTTAGCTACAATATAGCAGGTCAGCAACTGGAAGCAGTTAATTCCATAAATTATCTGGTAGTACGCATTAGGAGCGATTTAAAATGGAATGATCATATAAAGTTGTTCGTCGGTAAAGCAGATGCCAGTCTGAGATTCATTGGAAGAATCCTAAGGAAATGCAATCCGAAAACAATGAAGTAGGTTACAGTACGCTTGTTCGCCCACTGCTTTAATACTGCTCAGCAGTGTGGAATCCGTGCCAGATAGGGTTGATAGAAGAGATAGAGAAGATCCAACGGAGAGCAGCGTGCTTCGTTACAGGATCATTTAGTAATCGCGAAAGCGTTACGGAGATGATAGATAAACTCTAGTCGAAGACTCTGCAGGAGAGACGCTCAGTAGCTAGGTACGGGCTTTTGTTGAAGTTTCGAGAACATACTTTCACCGAGGAGTCAAGCAGTATATTGCTCCCTCCTACGTATATCTCGCGAAGAGACCATGAGGATAAAATCAGAGAGAGATTAGAGCCCACACAGAGGCATACCGACAACCTTCCACGAACAATACAAGACTGGAAGAGAAGGGAGAACCGATAGAGGTACTCAAGGTACCCTCCGCCATACACCATCAGGTGGCTTGCGGAGTATGGATGTAGATGTAGATGCAGATGTAGATGTGTAAATTGTACACTGTGGGGCAGAACTTAAGAGCGAAAGAAGGTTTCGCGTTATGTGTCAGTGCCAAGTATCATATCTCGATGAAATTTCGCGCATACGAAGTAAGGATTGACCTAGTACAGAAGGTAAGTGAAAGAAATACGCGATGAGACGAAACAGAAATGATACTTTTATTCAAAGAGAATGATTACTCTGAAGTCATCGCGGTCTGTGATGGTCCCCTGGACATTAAAGCATCCGGGACATAGGATGTGTGATCACCACAGACGCCATTGCAGGCTCTACAACGTTCTCCTGTGCTGGCCACGACAGTAGTGAGGAGTTCTTGTGGTGGGGCCTTCCATCCCTCCACCAGCACGGGTTGACAACTGCACGGTGGTCGCTGGTGGTTGAGGGCGTGCTGTAGTGCGTCTCCCCAACGTACCCCACACGTTGTCGAAGTCGGGGAGCGGGCAGGCTAGCCCATTCACCGAATATACTCCTCCGAGCGCGGTGTTCGATGCGGTGGCGCATTGTCATCCATAAAAGTGAAGTGAGGGCCAAATGCACACCTGATAAGACACACATGGCAAAGGAGTACAGCGCCACAATAACGTTGACCGGTGAGTGCACAATGTTCAAAGATTTCGAAGGCAGCAAGCCCATGCAACGTTACGTGTCGCTACCCCATAACACCTGGGCCACTAAAACCATCACGTCTGTGGGTGTATTATGAGTTCCCATCCCTCGTCATATGAAACTACGTCCAGCACTGTCGAACATAATCGTTTTGGTGGTCCAGATGGGGTGAGCAGGCATAACGTTACAAAGGCGTACTGACCTTGAAATCTTTGAACACGGTACACTCACCGATGAGAATTACTGTGATACTGTATTCCTTCCCCATATGCGGCTTTTGAGTGGTGCAGTCAGCTCTGACTTTATTTTATGGATAAGAATGCGCGATCGAATCGTACAGCGCAGGTACAGGTTCCTTTGGAAAGAGAACATAGTCGGCGAATGGACTGGCCTTTCCGTTCTCTCGACTTAAAGGTCATCGAGCACATGTGACATGCGTTTGGGAGACGTATGCACCAACGATCATTTAGCAGTTGCCAACCGTTCCACACCAGCTCCTTACCAGCTTTATGACCAGCAGGGGAGCGCGTAGCACAGCACGCATTGCCGTCCATATTAATCACGCACATCATTGAGAATCATGTCCCGCCTTTTGTAGCTTTCAGGGGATCATCATAAAGCGCAGTAACTTCCATGTAGTTGTTCTCTTCATTCCTATTAAGTTCATTCTATGCATGGTCAAGTAGAATGATGGGCAGGGGCGCATCATGCGAAAACTCCTTTCGTTTTTGTATTATGGCTCTCGGCCCGTGCTTGCCTATATATCCGTTTGCCAGTCTTCCTACGACCGTTGGTTTAAGGTTGATATATATCGCAAGGTGGTGCGTTTCGCCTACGCCAGCGAAATACACTACTGGCCATTAAAATTGCTACACCAAGAAGAAATGCAGATGATAAACGGGTATTCATTGGACAAATATATTATACTAGAACTGAAATATGATTACATTTTCACGAAGTTTGGGTGTATAAATCCTGAGAAATCAGTACCCAGAACAACCACCTCTGGCCGTAATAACGGCCTTGATACGCCTGGGCATTGAGTCAAACAGAGGTCGGATGACGTGTACAGGTAGAGCTGCCCATGCAGCTTCAACACGATACCACAGTTCATCAAGAGTAGTGACTGGCGTATTGTGACGATCCAGTTGCTCGGCAACCATTGACCAGACCCTTTCAATAGGTGAGAGATCTGGAGAATGTGCTGGCCAGGACAGCAGTCGAAGATTTTCTGTATCCAGAAAGGCCCGTACAGGACCTGCAACATGTGAACAAGACATTAACATGAGTTCAATATTATGCTCTTCAAACGGTTATAGCACGACTCTGGTCTTGTGACATAGAGAGTTAATCCTGCTAGAATATGCTGTTGTCATCGTGTAGCGCATCTACACTACTGGCCATTAAAATTGCTATACCACGAAGATGACGTGCTATAGACGCGAAATTTAACCGACAGGAAGAAGATGCCGTGATATGCAAATGATTAGTTTTTCAGAGCATTCACACAAGGTTGCGCCGGTGGCGACACTTACAACGTGCTGACATGAGGAAAGTTTCCAACCGATTTCTCATACACAAACAGCAGTTGACCGGCGTTGCCTGGTGAAACGTTGTTGTGTTGCCTCGTGTAAAGAGGAGAAATGCGTACCATCACGTTACCGACTTTGATAAAGGTCAGATTATAGCCTATCGCGATTGCGGTTTATCGTATCGCGACGCTGCTGCTCGCGTTGGTCGAGATCCAATGACTCTCAGCAGAATATCGAATCGGTGGGTTCAGGAGGGCAGTGCGGAACGCCGCGCTGGATCCCAACGGCCTCGTATCACTAGCAGTCGAGATGACAAGCATCTTATCCGCATGGCTGTAACGGATTGTGCAGACACGTCTCAATCCCTGAGTCAACAGATTGTAAGACAACAACCGTCTGCACGAACAGTTCGACGGCGTTTCTAGCAGCATGGACTATCAGCTCGGAGACCGTGGCTGCGGTTACCCTTGACGCTGCATCACAGACAGGAGCGCCTGCGATGGTGTGCTCAACGACGAACCTGGATGCACGAATGGAAAAACGTCATTTTTTCGGATGAATCCAGGTTCTGTTTATAGCATCATGATGGTCGCATCCGTGTTTGGCGACATCGCGGTAAACGCACATTGGAAGCGTGTATTCGTCATCGCCATACTGGCGTATCACCCGACGTGATGGTATGGGGTGCCATTGGTTACGCGTCTCGGTCACCTCTTGTTCGCATTGACGGCACTTTGAACAGTGGACGTTACATTTCAGATGAGGTATGACCCGTGGCTCTACTCTTCATTCGATCCCTGCGAAACTCTACAGCTCAGCAGGATAATGCACGACCGCATACTGCAGGTCCTGTACGGGCCTTTCTGTATACAGAAAATGTTCGACCGCTGCACTGGCCAGGACATTCTCTAGATCTTCACCAATAGAAAACGTCTGTTCAATGGTGGCCGAGCAACTGACTCGTCACAATACGCCAGTCACTGCTCTTGATGAACTGTGGTATGGTGTTGAAGCTGCATGGGCAGCTGTACCTGTACACGCCATCCAAGCTCTGTTTGACTCAATGCCCAGGCGTATCAGGGCCGTTATTACGGCCAGAGCTGGTTGTTCTGGGTACTGATTTCTCAGGATCTATGCACCCAAATTGCGTGAAAATGTAATCACATGTCAGTTATAGTATAATATATTTGTCCAATGAGTACCCATTTATCATCTGCATTTCTTCTTGGTGTAGCAATTTTAATGTCCAGTAGTGTATATATATATATATATATATATATATATATATATAGTCCTACCGATGTTGATGGGCTGTCTGTTCCAATGGGGTGATACCTAAAAGTAATCGGTGATGAGCTATTTTTGTGTCGAATCCACAATTTTCTTGGGTGCTGGGCTCACTGGTGAAGGTCTTGATTTTATTTAACCCCTAGGTTTTGGGGTCGTGGTAGGACAGGTGACGTGTGAAGTGTAGCTCTGTAATGCTTCGAGAAATTTTAAACGAACTCTCATGTGATTTACCATCTAAGGAAAAATTTTGCGGGTTTATGACACCTCCGTGCCACTGCGGTTGCAGATGAGGTTAAATGTAAAAATAATCCTAAGTGACTGGGGGATGAAAAATTTCGGAGGCAGCATTACTGAGCAATTTTCGGGCGAATGTTAACCTTGCTGCGGAATAATAAACGTATTTAATTGTCATGTACATGATTGTTCCGTTTGCACTGTAGTGAGTTATTTGCAACGAATTTAATGAGGGTATAGTGAAGCAGTAATAAGAATGCCTAATTCCGTAAACAACTGTTTACAAGATGATCGTGCATGAGCAGTACATTTTCCATGTCATCAGCCTTTTGACTGATTTGATGTGGTCCACCATGATTTCTGCTGCTCCAATCTCTACATCTCAGAGTAGTATTTGCAACCAACGTCTTCAGTTGCGTATTTCGGTATATCTCTACCCCTGAAATTTTACCCTCTACAGATCCCCTCCCCCCTCCCAGCACCATGGAAGTCGTACACTGATATCCTATGTCCAATCATCCAGCCCCACCTTTTTTCAGTGATTTTCATATATTCCTTTCTTCGCCAATTCTGCGGAGAACCTATTCATTTCTTACCTTATCAGTTTATCTAATTTTTAATATTTTTCTGTAGTACCATATTTCCAATGGTACGACTGTCTTCTGTTCCGGTTTCCACACGGTTCATGTTACACTGCTATACAGTTTTGTGCTCCAAACTTACATTCTTAGAAAGTTCTTTCTTAAATTAAGGAATACGTATGTTTGACACCAGTAGACTTACCTTGGCCAGGAATACTCTCCTTGCTTGTGTTAGTCTTTTTTTATGTCCTTCTTACTTTGTCCATCACGGGTTTTTCCTTCCAAAGTATCAGAATTTCTCAACTGCATCTAATTCGTGATAAACAATTTTGGTTTTCAGTTTCTTGCTATTCTCGTTTCAGCTACTTCTCATTACTTTCGATTTTCTTCTGTTTACCTTCAGTTCGTATTCTGCGGGCTACTCATTATACTGTTAATATTCATACATTTTTTGCACTCTACATGTTTTTTTGCGAATAAAACAATTTACAGTATCCACGTTGAGAGTCATTCTATTATCGTCCCCACATGAATGGTTGGTTTGTTGTGCTAAACTGAAGGGAAGTAAAATCACAACATGATAACTTCGTTTTAAGTAAATCCCTAGTTGTAGATTGTGAAAAGCAGGTTCATCTTAATCATTTGTAGGCGTAAGAATGCTATTGTGGAGACAACATTTGGCAACCACATATACTCATGCCCTTTGTTACACACTCCAGGAGGTTTTCAATTACTGTCACTGCTTCTTCGATCTCTAGATCGAACACTATGGTCGTAAGAATGCATCCATATTATACGCTTTTTAATCAGAACACTTCGTTCTCGGTTTTCCAGTCGTTTTGTTCCGACTTGGTTCTTTTGCATATCTACGCTACCCATCTTTCCCTACAACTTACCCTATTTTTCTCAAAATTTCGAACATGTAGCACCATTCTACATTGTCGAGTGCATTTTCCAGGTCGACAAATCCTATGGATATATCTTGGTGTTTCTTCAGTATTGCTTTCATTATCAAGTGCAACGTCAGGACTGCCTCTCTGATGCCTTTCCCATTCCGAAAGCCAGCCTGATCGTCATCTAACAGATCCTCAGTTTCCTTTCCATTTTTCTGTAGAATATTCCTGACAGTAATTGGGATCTATCAAGCGTTATGCTGGCTGTGCGATGATTCTCGCTCTTACCGGCTCTGACAGCATGTTCCTGGGCAATGACAACGTTCTTTCTTCAAAATGAGTTGCCCCAGAACATTCTGGCTCTGAGCACTATGGGACTTAGCATCTGAGGTCACAGTCCCCTCGACTTAAACCTATCTAACCTAAGGACATCACAAACATCCATGCCCGAGGCAGGATTCGAACCTGCGACCGTAGCAGCAGCGCGGTTCCGGACTGAAGCGCCTAGAACCGCTCGGCCACAACGGCCGGCCAGAACATTTTACCACACGACGTAATTGTGAGAGGCACCCACATGCCTTGCTCATACTGTGGCATCAAGCAGTCAGGCCTGCAAGATGAGTGGTCTGCCAAGCGAGTGGATTCATACTTATTTATCGAGTAACATGAACTCTAGTACTCACACTTAAGTTACAAGTTATCCTCCAATATGATTAATACGCAACGGAAACACGCATCTGACTATCAGTAATTTACAGAACTCTGACTATACACTACGCACTGGCAATACCACATTTTCTTTCCTTTTTTATTTAACGGCTTTTGTCAACACGTGGCCACCGCACTGAATATGAATGGCGCACACATTATAAATTTGGGACATTATGACAACATACAATTCGAAGGAAAAGTCCACCAATCTTTTTCTTTTCACTATCTTATTTATTCCGATAAATTCCCTAACCTAAACACACAAATTCTATAACCTACAACAATAACACATGAGAAATTCCGCCCAGTGGGCATGGCTTTACAACGGTGAATCTCTATATTATGGTCTCGTAATTATTTTTAACGCTACAGTGCACTTTCTGGATAGGATGGTGGATCTTTTATTATACCTCACACTTCGACTCTCACAATCATCATCACTAAACTTTCCTCCAGACCGAGCGGTACCGAAGGAACAAGCATAACCCAATAATCTTTTAAAACTACCTCGCTACTCTCCCACGCAAACCACACATGCCCAAATTACATGACATTCACCACACTACAACATGAAATACTACACAGAGAATAGTCACAACATTATCACTTTCAGCTTTCCCACTTCAATTAATATTTATCCCAGTTTCACACGACACTGCCCCACTTCATAAGTCCACTTTCCTACTATGAACTCTGGAGATATATGCACGTCTTCCTGTGCAATGCAAGCCAAGTGGCGTTGCTGGATAGACGGCCGACTCACCTTGCTTCTCTCTCCGAGTTTCAATCTAGCGTCACACGGAATCATATCACGCAAAGTAATATTAAGAACATATTCATCACACACGCGAGTCCTCAACTGATACCATGGACGAGTACTTCTCTTTATCTTTTGTCTCATACACAGATTGAGACTCACACAGTACTCACCACGTGGAAGTACTCGTCTCTAATTTCAAGTCCTGCACACGCCATTTCTTAAATATTTCAACTTATGGTACACCCGCTATTTCTTAAATATTTCAACTTATTGTACACACGCTAGTAATTCAGCTTAACTTAAGCACACGGAAGTATTTCAACTTATTGCTACAAGTGGTTTCATTGTGACCGTTGGTCACTTCCGAAGATTACTACAATCCCATTAATATTACCTGCCTGACATTTAATTCTCCCCACAAAAGTTCCTGAAATAGAGAAATTATAATTACAAGCTACTCTTAAATATTCCACATGCATACCATGTCTCCACTCTTTCATCATTACGGAGCACAACTAAAACAGGTCTTAACAGCACAAGATCCAGCGGAGGAGGCTGAAACATGGCCGTTCTCCAGGTCATCTCGCACCTATCTCGAGGTGGGGGAAGACCATGCTACCGTATTGGTCAGCCACATTTCAGGCGCTCAAAGCTCAGGTAAATTTCATCTCTTTGGTCCCACCAAAGGTGGCCAAAGGATCGACTCAAAGATGATCATATATTCACATTCACTATCTGCGGTTAGCAGATGACCATACATTCATTCATTTCACAGATCTCACCAAACTGGATGCAGGGATTTACTTTGTGGGAGTGCACATGTGATCAATTAAATAAATAAATTGTCATTCTTTCCCACACTGGTATCCGGCTTCGCTGTATTAATTGAAAGTGAGTTATTTTACAAAAAAAAATGTGTTGTTCTGACAAAAATAATGAAGTATGTTGTACCTATTTTCAATGTCGGGCGGTACTGTACCCTTTCAATTGAATGGAAATAGCGAAGTACTTCAACATAATCATTTGCTTCCCTCAAAATATGCAGTGATTCGAAATGTAGATGTCTCTGAACTATGAGTTAAAAAATTTGTTACTTACACGTTAGTTTCTCATCAATACGGAGAAAATTTTATCTACATACTATTTCCCCTACCATGTGCCACATACGCGCAGTACTTCTAGATCTGCAGAACTGAATATGCGGTGTCGCATTCAATTCAAGAGTGTGACATTTTGCAGCAAGCCGCTTCAGACACTCGTAACAATATTATTTATCATTTCTTCCGTTTCAGACTGTAACCTTGTATCGTGAATAAAACAGTTGGTTCACATAATACGAGGGTTGCCCAGAAAGTAAAGCATCGCATTTCTTTTTCTCAGCCGAAAACAATGCTGCGAATGCGAAACGTTACGTATGTATTATCTGAAGTCTCCTGTGTGAGCGCGCCAAGTTCCCGTCACTTCCGACAGATAGCTTAGCTACGGGAGAGTTTCAAAATGCCTTCGGTAGGTGATGTACGTTACAAGCAAAGTGCCGTCATTGAATTTCTCACTGCAGAGGAAGAAACTGTGCGGAATATGCACAAACGCTTGTTCAAATCTATGGAACATCTGCTGTCGACGGAAGTACAGTTAGTCACTGGGCTCGGAGGGTGAGGTCATCAGAAGGCGGTTCGGCGGAGCTCCACGATTTGCGGCGGTCGGGGAGACCATCCACGGCTGTCACACCTGACATGTTGCAGCGAGCTGATGTTGCCATTCGCGAGGACAGACTCACTGAGGGAAGACATTTTGAGAACGATGAGGTGGTGATTCACACAGAGAAGCACTGGCTCCGCCACCAGAACAAGGATTTGTAACGACAGGGCATACACGCCCTTATTTCGTGCTGGAGAAAGGCCATAGAGCAGGATCGAGATTACACGTGTAGATAAAACACCACTCTTTCGTGTGTGTAATACTCATTATGTTCAATAAAGAATTGTTAAAGAAAAAATTGCTGCGCATTACTTTCTCAGCAACACTCGTATATTACTTTATTTTTAACTTCGTTTCGGCTACTGCCATCATCAGAACTTAACAACTCTTCAAACAACGTTCAGTGTCAAGAATAAAACATATGTCTAATTTAATGTATCTGTTTATGTAAGGTAAAAGAATATGATAATTATAATTTGAAATTTGTAAAATCACACATGTGCTTGAAAATGACTTATGGTCGAAACTAGCTAGTCGATCAATTTAAATAAAGAATGTCTACATTACAGACTACTATGGACCATGTTTTGTTTTATAATCCATACATATTATAAAAATTGATGTGTGTGTGTGTGTGTGTGTGTGTGTGTGTGTGTGTGTGTGTGTGTGTGTGTGTGTGTGTGTATGGGTTCGACATCTCCTGTAAACCTCTGGACCGATTTCAACCAAACATGGTACACATATCCACATATTCCTTACAGTCAGCCAACAATCACTGTCGGAGTAAGAACCACTTGCCTATCATAGCAGCTCAGGAGGTATGACGTCATACACAATGGGATGAGAGAAATAGTGTCATACGATATGCGATGTTTAAATTTATTACTCATTTGCTACTAATTCTGTCTGCAACATATATTGCAGACACTATCCACGTTTTACGTTAAATGTAGCTACACGAATACATCACTTTACACCACATAGTCCAAGAGCTACGACCTCATAAACAGTGAAATGTCTGGAAAAATGCCGCACCATGCACGAAATTCAAATACAAATTCCTTATTACTAAGACACTCCTGCAGTCAGGTAAACTATAGGAAATCCCTGATACCTGGCAGCGCTTTTGACAAATAGCTGTAGCTGAAAACAGAAGCCGTCGATGGAGCTATGAAGAAGCATTGCCACAGAGAAGTTTACAAATTCCTGTTAGGGACACAGGAAGCATTTTGCATAAGTCTTTGTACGACTGCCTCATAATTTCAAATACATTTTCTCACATACATGGAAATGAATTTTTTTCGATATTACACAGTTCATTTTTCGTTTGCCTTTCTAATATCTTAACTGGCAAAATGAATACCCAGGCAGTGCCATTTTTGTCAGCTGGTTTACGTATTTTATAAAGTATATCTAAGTGTGATTGACTGGAATACTCTCTTTCAAATTCTGAAGGTGGCAGGGGTAAAATACAGGGAGCGAAAGGCTATTTACAATTTCTACAGAAACCAGACGGCAGTTATAAGCAGTGGTTGGGAAGAGAGTGAGACAGGGTTGTAGCCTCTCCCCAATGTTATTCAATCTGTATATTGTGCAAGCAGTGAAGGAAACTAAAGAAAAATTCGGAGTAGGTATTAAAATCCATGGAGAACACATAAAAACTTTCAGGTTCACCGATGACATTGTAATTCTGTCATAGATAGCAAGGGACTTGGAAGAGCATTTGAACGGAATGGATAGTGTCTTGAAAGGAGGATATAAGATGAATGTCAACAAAAGCAAAACGGGGATAATGGAATGTAGTCGAATTAAGTAGGGTGATGCTGAGAGAATTAGATTAGGAAATGAGACACTTAAAGTAGTAAAGGAGTTTTGCTATTTAGGGAGCAAAATAATGGTCGAAGTAAAGAGGATATAAAATGTAGACTGGCAAAGGCAGGGAAAGCTTTACTGAAGAAGAGAAATTTGTTAACATCGAATATAGATGTAAGTGTCAGGGAGTCGCTTCTGAAAGTAGGTGTATGGAGTGTAGCCATGTATGGAAGTGAAACATGGACGATAAATAGTTTGGACAAGAAGAGAATAGAAGCTTTCGAAATGTGGTGCTACAGAAGAATGCTGAAGATTAGATGGGTAGACTACATAACTAACGAGGAGGTATTGAATACGATTCGGGAGAAGAGAAGTTGGTGGCACAACTTGACTAGAAGAAGGGATCGGTTGGTAGGACATGGTCTGAGGCTTTAAGGGATCACCAGTTTAGTGTTGGAGGACAGCGTGGAGGGTAAAAACCGTAGAAGGAGACCAAGAGATGAATATACTAAGCAGATTCAGAAGGATGTAGGTTGCAGTAGGTACTGGGAGATGAAGAAGCTTGCACAGGATAGAGTAGTACGGAGAGCTGCATCAAACCAGTCTCAGGACTGAAGACCAAACAACGTCTAAGTGTGATGCCAGCTAGGCCATCTTGGAAACAGATCACTCTGACTCACACTGAACGTGGGTTTACAGGTTCTGTGTTTTAATTTGATGATGGAAGTAGCCGAAACGACATTATAAATAACGTAATATTGTTACGATTTAGATGATTCTATCCACAGAATATTCACAGTGAGTGCAGCCTCAATCAGGAAAATATAATTCCCTTATTAATGTGTTTGAGCAACGGACTTGCCGCAGTGGATACACCGGTTCTCGTGAGATCACCGAAGTTAAGCGCTGTCGGGCGAGGCAGGCACTTGGATGGGTGACCATGCAGCTGCCATGCACTGTGGCCATTTTTCGGGGTGCACTCGGCCTCGTGAGGCCAATTGAGGAGTTACTCGACCGAATAGTAGCGGCTCCGGTCAAAGAAAACCATCATAACGACCGGGAGAATGGTGTGCTGACCACAAGCTCCTCTTAGCGAATTCTCAACTGAGGATGACATGGCGGTCGGATGGTCCCGATGGGGCACTTGTGGTCCGAAGACGGAGTGCTTTATTAGTGTGTTTGGGCTGTTAAGATCGAATTCTGCACTTTTTATAGTAGACAGAAAGGTAGTTTATATGTGTGAGAAACAGTAGTGGATATAAGATTGAACCTGGAGGAACCCCATTAGTCATTTCTCAGTCCCTGCTCACGTAGATTTCATTACTAATTTTCTGCTTTCCTTTGGGTAGATGTGATATTTTCAGTTTTTTAGTTATACCACTAATTCCACAAAAACCTCAGTTTGTCTTGGAGGATATTGTAAATTACACTGTCAAATGCCGTAGATCACATAAATTAACGGATCGACACCATCAGTTTTAAGTGTACGTCAAAAAGCTCACAGTTAATGGACAAGTAGCGGCGTAAGGTCTTTATTTGAGGGTTGTACCTGAGACGCTCGGTACGGTATTTCACAAGAGCTGAGGTTGTGGAGCCTCAGCCACGGACCAGCATGTGAGCCGCCCGCTGTGGGCAGAGGCGGCAGGGAGGGGCCGGCCGTGTCAATGCCACGGCTGGCGGTGGATCCAGGCCACCTCAGCGCGGCTCGGCGGCTATGCGCGCCCCACCAGGGCAGCCTTTATAAAGGCGGCCCGCCGGCGCGCCTGCAGCAATCCGCTACCGACTGCCGCTCCGCCAGCACCATGGGACACTTGCAACAGGTGAGTGGCCGCCGCCGCCGCCGCACCGTGTTGGTAAACAAACAGGCCAGCGCGCCGGTGTGGGCTAACAGTGCGTTTGTCTGTATGTCCGGCAAAGCGACAGGCCCACCTGTTTGTCGCGATGTTAGCACCAAATCGTCATTCAGCGCCGTGAGAGAGGAAAACGAGTGGTAGCTGAGGGGAAAAACTTGTTCTTATTGTGGCCATTCTCAAGAGCGGCAGCCTATGTCTAATTGTATCTTCTTACTGTTGTCTCCCTTAAAGTATATACGTCCACCACTTCCCTTAAATATCAAACTGTCTGTTGTCTGTACTTTGCAACTACAGAAGAACCCCTCTAATCCGACCTTGGATGGTCCGTCACTCTGGTTAGTCCGACCATGCTGAGGCTCCAAGCCTGTGCCGACTTGTCACTGACTGGACGTCTGTCGGGCCACTGTTGCGGTGGCTATCGTTGTGCATATTGTTATACTGTACTTTATTGTGCAGTTTTATCCTTTGTTGCGATTAAAAAACTTCGTTGTTTGCTTTATTCCGTGTTCTCTGCCGTAATTATTACTGTAGATTCACTGCGTGTACCGTTGTCTGTTTTTCAACATGTCTGGATTTTAACGTAAACACGTAACTCTTTCACTAAATGAAAAATTAGCAGTGCTACAAAGACTAGACGAAGGAGAATCGCTCCAAAAAATTGCAAAGAAACTGAATGTAGGCGTTACGACAATTAAGGATCGGAGGAAGAATCGGAAAGACATTGACTCCTATACAGTTACGATTGATGGTGATAACACTCTGAAGAATCGCAAAACATTAAAAAAGCCTAAACTTTAACTGCATGATAACGCATTGTGGATGTGGTTTTGTCAAGAAAGAAGGAAAGGAACTCCAATATCTCGGCCAGTTCTCAAAGAAAAAGCAATAGTTTTGCACAAAAAACTGGTAGCCGAAAGTAAATTTCCTGCCAGTGAAGGCTGGATTGATCCTTGGAAAACTCGTCAAAAATGTATCACTGACTTTTTTCCCAAGTAATTTGTTGTCGTTTTTACTGTAAAAACAATGCATACAGTGTAATCATTTCTTAGTTTATACGTACAGTAGTTTATTTCTTTGTAAAAAATTTCTTTTTTTATATACAGTGCTATAAACATTTTTTAGTTCACAGTATATATCGTTTATACGATATTATGTACAGTACAGTACTGTAATTTGTTTGTCGTTTTTCCTTTTAAAACCAATACATATTATAGTGTGTGTAGACGTTTTTTAGTTACTGTTTAACACTGAGTAAAAAGCATCTTTTTATATTACTGTAGACATCTTTTAGTTCTTAAATAGTTGTACTAAATGTCTTTTCATATTGTTTGCAATAAATATTAGTCCCGAAGGTGACCGATTAGAGGGGTTCTGCTGTAGTGGATTTCTTTTTTTTTTTTTTTCAAACAAACATGTTTCACGTATTTGTATTAGGCACTATTAGTGATTTGTACGTATCCTTTCCGGTGCCAGTTGTCTCCTTTGTGGGCACTAGATTAATACCATTAAGTTTCCAATTCATTTAGTCCCCACACAAGAGCCATTAGGAATACGAAATCAACATAGATAAAAACCTCTGATGGTGAATAGTACTAACAGGTGAAACATCTTTGGTTAAGGTCATCCGAAGACCAGTATCAGTTGCAAAGAGATTTAGAAAAGATTGCTGTATGGTGTGGCAGGTGGCAGTTGACGTTAAATACCGAAAAGTGTGAGGTTATTCACATGAGTTCCAAATGAAATCCGTTGGAATTCGGTTACTCTATAAATAGTACAATTCTCAAGGCTGTCAATTCAGCTAAGTACCTGGGTGTTAAAATTATGAACAACTTCAGTTGGAAAGACCACATAGATAATATTGCGGGGAAGGAGAGCCAAAAGTTGCGTTTCATTGGCAGGACACTTAGAAGATGCAACAAGTCCACTAAAGAGACAGCTTACACTACACTCGTTCGTCCTTTGTTAGAATATTAATGCGCGGTGTGGGATCCTTACCAGGTGGGATTGACGGAGGACATCGAAAGGGTGCAAAAAAGGGCAGCTCGTTTTGTTATCACGTAATAGGGGAGAGAGTGTGGCAGATATGATACGCGAGTTGGGATGGAAGTCATTAAAGCAAAGACGTTTTTCGTCGCAGCGAGGTCTATTAACGAAATTTCAGTCACCAACTTCCTCATCCGAATGCGAAAATATTTTGTTGAGCCCAACCTACATAGGTAGGAATGATCATCAAAATAAAATAAGAGAAATCAGAGCTCGAACAGAAAGGTTTAGGTGTTCGTTTTTCCCGCGTGCTGTTCGGGAGTGGAATGGTAGAGAGATAGTATGATTGTGGTTCGATGAACCCTCTGCCAAGCACTTAAATGTGAATTGCAGAGTAATCTTGTAGATGTAGATGTTAAAAATTAAATAACATTATGTTTCAAAAGACGAACAATGCTTATTCTTAACTGAATGAAAAACGTAACTAAAGTAGAACTGAGGAAGAATTACTAATGGAGAAACACTAATGATCGCAAAATATAATTTATTTAAAATGACCGTTTCGGCACTCACAGTATGCCAACTTCAGATCGACTCCACCGTTTCTTGACAACACACAGCTGCTCAGCACGTCACCATGTTCAGCAAATGGTGCAATCGATCTGAAGTTGGCCTGTTGTATGTGCCCAAACCGGTCATTTTAAGTAAATGGTGTTTTGGCATGATGACTGTTTCTCCATAAGTCAACATCACAATTGATATCGTTGATAGTACCAACCATAATGGTTAAAATCCTGAGGAAAAGTAGCTAGAAAAATTAACATTGCAACCAAAGTATATCTTGCTGCCTCAATACATTTCGTATTAACCGATATGTTCCATTAGTCGGATAGTCACAATAACAAAAATGTCATAGGTGTTGTAGCTAAATATTTTTGTTCAGTTTGAACCGTGGCTTAGAAATTATTGTCTTGATGATAAAACGTTGTTACATCGGTTATTATTAAATGGATTAAAATTTCTTTTATTGTTTCTATTACTGTACAGTGTAGCCATTTTCAAATATTGGCACTCCGAAATAGCCATTTTTGGGCCAGAAAGCAAGAACCTATCAAACCTGTCGTACGAATGACCATCTTGGTGGGTTATACTTATGCAAAAACTCTAAAATGGCTACACAGTTCCAAGAATGAAAATAAAATGATGTCCTGATCCGTCTAACGACAGTCGTAGTGGTAAAATATAATCAGTCAGTTAATTTGTGTTTGTTGTGATCGCTGTTGCAACAACAAATTGCAGAAATTTCGTTGTAATAATATGTCCCCAGGCTGTGTATTGTTTAAGTACTGTCGTACATCAGTCGTAATAACATTTGCTAATGTAGGAAGTGTTCGTTTTTCAGCGTGTTCTGGTTCTTCCGTGTGTAAATAAAAGTTTAGGAGACATACTACCAGCCTACAAATTTAGCATTTTCTCGGTGTACTGGTCGTCAAACACAGTGAAAGACATTTACAAAAGCAATCGAAAAACTTGATTTTTTCCCCACATTTGTAGCAGGTTAATGACATTTTCTCTGTCTCTTTGCATATCAATCTGTACTAAAAAGCTTTCTAGCTCCAATGATGGATCAGAATTGAAATATAGTGTGCATGAGGGTCATGAGCAAAGTTAAATGAGTAGGATATGTTGCGATTAATGAAAGTTTGTGACAAATTGGGAATCTAACTCGGTTCTCCTGCTTATCGTGAGCAGCAGTCTTAACAGTTAGGGTATCTGAGCATACTTCCAGAACCGATTCAAATTTTTGCTGTTGTCACTTACGATTCCTCCTTCACATTTTGACTGTTGCTGACCTTTCATTGTTACTGGTGTTTTCCCATCAAACTTCCATTGTACTGATGCTCCTCTCCATTAAATTTTCATTGTCGCTGATGTTTCCTACGTCAAATATTCGTTGTTACTTATTTTTCCTTCATAAAATGTCATTTTCACGGATTTTTCCCCCTCCATCAAATTGCAAGTTCATACTTACTGAACAGGTTTCACTGGTGTCACTTCCTGTCACGGATTTTCACTCATTGCATTCCTTACCTCCATTCACTTCATTTCAGGCGAATTCAGTTCACGTCATAAATGATGACTGTTTTATTTAGTTTCTTTCTTTCTGTAAAGTCTAACCTTGCAACATATCTTATAACATGTTTGTGGAAAGGCAAACCCACGTTTATAGCGTTTTTAGATGTAGAGAAAACACTTTTGACAGTGTTGATTGGAATACACTCTTTGAAAATTTGAAGTTTTCGAGGGATAAAATACAGAGAGAGAATGGTTACGCACAAATTGTACAGGATCCAGACGGCAGTTGTAAGAGTCGAAGCGCATGAAAGGAAATCGTTGGTTGATAAGGAAGTAATTGAGGGTTGTAGCCTATCTCTAGTATTTTTCAGTTTGTACATTGACCATGCATTAAAGGAAGCCAAAGAAAAAATTGGTGACTGAATTAAACTTAAAGAAGCGATAAAAACTTTGGGGTTTGACGATGATATTGTAATTCCGTCAGAGACTGCAAAGGACTAGGAAGCGCAGTTGACCGGAAAGGACGGTATCTTGAGAGGAGAATAGAAGAAGAACACTAACAAAACGGAACATTGTCGAACTAAATCAGGTAATGTTCAGGAAATTACATCAGGGAATGAGACGCTACAAGTAGTAAATGATTTTCTCTGTTTAGGCAGTAAATTAACAGATGATGACCGAAATACAGTGAATATCAAATGTAGACTGGCAATGGTAAGAAACGAGTTTCTAAACAAGAGATATCTGCTAACATGTAATACAAAAGTAAGTGATAGGAAGTCTTTTCTGAAGGCGTTTATCTGGAGTGTTGTTTTGTACGGAAGTGAAACGTGGACGATAAGTGGTCTAGACAAGAGGAGAATAGAAGCTTTTGAATCGTGGTGTTAAAGAAGAATGCTGAAACTTAGGTGGGTAGATCACGTAACTGAGGTGGAGGTACTGGGGAAAACTGGGAAGAAAGGAAATTCGTGACATAACTTGTCTAGAAGAAGGGATACGTTGATAGGACACATTCTGAAACATCAAGGGATCACCAGTTTAGTGCTGATGGGAACTATTGGGGATAAAAATAGTAGATAGAGACCAAGGGATGAGTATAGTAACCAGGTTCAGTTGAATGTGGGATCCAGTAGCTTTCCAGAAATAAAAAGGCTTACATAGGATAAGGTAGCGTGGAGGGCTGCATCAAACAAGTCTTCGGACTGAAGAACACAACAACAACAAAATAGTTTTATGCTTATCGATAAAAGAGAGCTGCACCTGAAAAATGGTCCATTTAAATCGCAATTGTGCTATTTTTATTTAGATCTTATATCGATCGTATTCCAACCGAATTTGATAAATACTGCGTAACGTCTCCATTCTAACGTCGGTTTCCCAAGTCTTGGAGAGTCGGAGCACTAAAAGGAGTTTCTTTATTATTTTCTATTTTTTTCCATTTGGAGCTCGCATATTGTTTAGTAATGTGAGAAACACATTTATCCCTTGCATTAAGCTACATGCTTCTTTACCGAGTAACATATCCACACGAAATTCCATGTAAACGAGAATAGCACTACAGGGTTCGCCAGCACCGACATTTAGCAAGAGGCGCCGTCGTCTCGTATTAAAACTCCAACTTTCTTAGATTACATCCACAGAAAATAAGTAACACGTAATATGTGAAAGAATTTTGCAGGTAATTAATATGAGCTCCTAAAATAAAACCACAAAGTGAAGAATACGATTAAAAAATCGGAGCGTCGAAGAAAAGAAGTGAATAATCTTTGTAGCTTATGTTATGTTTTTGATAGTCACGTGATATTTCTACGCCGGCCGGAGTGGCTGTGCGGTTCTGGGCGCTACAGTCTGGAGCCAAGCGACCGCTACGGTCGCAGGTTCGAATCCTGCCTCGGGCATGGATGTGTGTGATGTCCTTAGGTTAGTTAGGTTTAATTAGTTCTAAGTTCTAGGCGACTGATGACCTCAGAAGTTAAGTCGTATTGTGCTCAGAGCCATTTGAACCATTTGATATTTCTACACCATATGCTTTCCAAGAGATTTTATAAACGTTAAGGACAGTATTCATAAGTTTTATTATAATGTAGACGAATTATAACAGATCTGCTACAAATAGCAAAAATGAAGCATTATTTTCGGAATAAAGAGCCCAATTTCGATATTATATATTTGCTTCTCATACGTACAAGCGGCCACGTTTCAACAGTCTGTACGCAGTAACTCTGCCAGTAAACAGTACACGTTTGTGCCAAAGAAGGTTTCCGCAGAACAGAGGTTGAGAATTGGCATTCATGGTGAACACGTCTCCGAACAGCTGCTACGCTCTGCAGCCAAGCAGAACGACACAGCTCGGCAGGAAGAAGGGCAGCGGAGCTGGGAATACGATATCGTAACGCGCACTTCTGTGAATCCTAATCAGGCGCTGCAGTAGGAACAGGAAATGCCAAATGTGGAGAAGAATTTTGAAGAAGACCGATGATAACGGTGATCTCTCCCTCTCTAGTGTATGGATTGAGTGTAGCCCGTATGATTCAAATTGGTTTTTTTTTTTTTTTTTTTTTTTTTTTTTTTTTTTTTTTTTTTTGTGAACGCTGGCTCTACTTACCTGTACAATAAAAGACTGACGAAACAGAGGCTGGAGTTCCGTTTGTTAATGAAAATCGTATTACGAAGATTGAAGACGTTCCTAATAGGCTGCTGGTCTTTATAAAAGGTTTTTCGTGTTGGATATGACAACATGGATGAATATCATTTCATCACCTAGTTTGTTTTTCGTGCGTCATTAGGTGTATTCATAGATAGGACATAATTGTCGCGAGTAGATGTCGTTCCAGAGTATTTACTCAGTGTAAAGTTTAAAGGGCATACATCTTTTGTAAGCAGTTACAGATACCTTTCCAACTCCAATATAACGTTATTCTTTGTTTCTATAATCTCTTCTTGCTAATTACTTCTACGTGCTACTAGAAGGGGCGACATGAAGGTCATCCGGCCACCGTCTACCTCTAAGATAGTCAAATCCTGATTAACATGCCGACCCCGTGCAGATGCGAGGTAAACGCGGTCAAAAAGAAGAAATGACCACAGGTGGGGTATGCAATGAAGATAGCTGAACGCTTGCACAGTCTTCCTCGAATACCAGTTCTCTGTATATACCCAACAAGAATTTGTGACGACAGCATTGCTTTTCCTCCAGTTACACACACACACACATACACACACACACACACAAAGGTAATTTCCGGAGTACCCCAAGGAAGCGTGATAGGAGCGGCACTGTTTATAATATTTATTAACCATCTAGTAGATTGAGTCGGAAGTTGTTAAAGACTGTTCGCAGATGATGCGGTTCTTTATAAGAAATAAGGAACTAACAATGGCAGAAGACAGATCGATTTTCAGAAGGACATAGAGAGGGGATTTATGGATGGTGCAGGGACAGCAGATGACCTTGCACGTAAAGAAAAAGGAAAAAAAAACATATTGCGCATACATGGGACAAGAAATCCACTACTGTAAAAATACACTACTGAAAAAAATGCTGGAAACAGTAATGTTTATCTGGAGCGACAGTAGGAAAAGTAGACACCAGACTGAGATTCATAGCAAGAATCTGAAGGGGAGGTTTATTATCTTTTGGTTCAAAAAATTGAATTTTTTTAATTGCATTTTTGGATCCATAAAAATGTTTAGAATCCACCCCTGAAACGGTTTTTCCGAAAAAGGAACGGAAATGTTTGTTATTCGCGGTTGAACAAAAAAAATGCACGTGCCTGAAATCGGCCTTTTTCACGCACCAATCTTTTCTTTTCGGAGTACGAGTTATTGTACCCGTGCTTGGGAGGAAACACACAAAATTCCAATGTAAGAGTGAACGCTTGTGTTTGAAAGTTAGCCCCCAAGCATTTGCATTCTGGTGGGAAGACCGTGGAGATTGCAACTTTCCTGGCAGTGAGCAGCTTCAACGAAGGGTATTCAGCAATTCTGCAGACCATGACAACGATGGACGTCACCCTGGGACTCTTTTCGACGCAGTTCGCCAAGCATTCGGACGACCACCGGATTCAAGCGGCCGAAAACCGCTTGTCACCGGCCGTACGGGCGGCTCTGTAGGAGCGCAGGATGGCCCAGATCGAGCAGAACGCCCTCAGTGAGGAAGAGGAAGGACTAGTTTATGGACCCGGAATAGCAGACTGAACCTAAGTTGCATGACGTTGCATTTATATGTAGTCAAAACCTCAAACGCGTTTTTCTCGAAATGACTTTTCTTTTATCGCGCGGTATGGTAACTTCAAATCTACTGTACCGATTGGTATGATTCCTTGTTTTCGACGAAGCTAACTAAATTGTCTAGGAGTTGTACCGCTTTTATTCCGATCCATCAACTATAAATATATTTACTTGGCCGACGAAGGCGAAAAATCGATGGAAAATCCCTCTTTCAAATGGCCGCCATTTTGTTTCCTATGGTCCAAATAACTTAAGCGAGGTACAACTTTTGAAGAGTCTTATATACTTCGCTAACGTCAACGCAATTCTGATTTCAGACGAGCCGGCTGACCTGCGACATACCCCTCGTGGATGTCTACATCGAAATATTGTTTCGTTCAGACGGCACTTGCTCTCCGATATTTCCGGTCGAAAAAAATTCCAGTTTGTAGAGGAAATATCAATAAACATTTTGACCAAATTTGAAATTGATATCTATAACATAACCGAGATAAAATTCTCAAAGATCATGCTTTTTTCGGGCCAAAGATAGTAAACCTACCCACTTTACAGCTAATGCAGAGTACTGCCAACAATCATTTCTCCCACGCGCCGTTCGCAAAGGGAACAGGGAAGAGTGGGATCAGTTCGTGGTATCAGAAGTACCACACACAGTCAGGTGGTTTGCCGAGTATTGATTAGATGTAGATGTAAGTTCCCTTCGCAGCACCGTCATGCTGTTGTATACAGTTAGACTTTAATCCACTGTTACGATCATAGCAACGCGTCTCTGGAGTAGTTCAATATCTGTTGCGATGCCTACTTATTAAGAACTCCAAACGATGTGGTGGTTCCGGAAATGTATCACTGATCTTGTAATCGGGTATAAACGTTTTCTTTTATCCCTCTATTAGGGGATTCTTTTCCATTTATCATCGTTTACCGACATTAGGTATTCCGTTGCGTTTATCCCGTCTAGTACGGGATCTGGTTTGCCGGGATTTGGCAAATCTTATTAGGTATTTAGTATAGTGTAGTTACCCTTAGGTAACCAAAGGGAGGAAAGTCGTGTGCATTATCAGTCGGCGAAACGGTTAATCTTTATTCTGTGTGTTGTCGTACTGCGACATAATGTGCGGAACAGCCCAGCATTCGCCTAAAGCGGCGTAGGGAACCTCACTAGCGTACCAACTCACAGTCGTTAAATCGTCTCACGGTGTCGATCCGGCTCTGACTCACCTCCCTGGATCACAAACTAGCGCGCTGTGCCTTACGCTGTCCGAGCAAGTCACTGGCGTTCAGTATATGAAATGGAGATACTGTGTCAGTCGTTTTCTATTTGTTTTCGATCTTTCAGCATCGATACTTTCTGATTTTGTCAATATGCAAAACTCGAAATGTCTGGAACTGTAACTGAAAATAAATTTTCTAGTGGCAGTTCTTCTTTGTTATAATGTCTGCCTTTCTTGTAATTTAACGACGAATACTTTCGGTTCAGTTAAAAACGTTCATTTTTGATGTACTATTTAGCACCTGTACAAAGAGTTTTATTCCGTAAACAACGCTCAACACGCGTCTTTAGTTGGATAGCTCTGATAAATGCTACATGACTGACGATGATTACTGTAGCTGTAGTAAAGCTTACTGAGAGAGGAAGCGAAATGGATTTTTCTCTGTTGCCTATTTTAATCTGTGCTTAGGTACATTATGGAGCAACACCCTGTAGTAAAAATAATTAAAATAAAACTAAATTATTTATAAAGTTAGTGCTAATGGACACGTAGAATAACGAGATTGTTTTCGTTTCTTTTATTTCAATTCAGAACATAAATTGTAGGTCATATTGAACAACACGAGAGAATTTTGCCCCACATGTAAGGACCAGCAATACACGTGAATGACCGAACTTAACATCAAATCTACCATATTACCCCCCTCTGTGCTAGAGCGAAAATGAGTAACGAACTTCTCGTACTGATAGTCGTTTCAAACGAAAACGTGCAACTCTGCTAGTATATGCTTGTTGCTTGGATTTCAGTTCGCGTATCACTTGCAGTTGCTTTCTGTGAGTCAATACGCGAATTAGCACATTTTTCAAATGAACGTAGACACAACATCCGGTGGACCTACAGGCCATGGAATAGTACCTTCAGGACTTAGTGAAAGCTTTCGCCCTCGAGGGGCGATTATGCGGATTGTGATTTTTACTGCAAGTAATTATTTATACGTAAGCCGTATCATAGTGTAAGGTTCTCGCTATGTTTTGTAAAGCTAGTTTTCACCTCACATTTTTCAAAAAAATACATTTTTTCACCTGTTGGAGACGCTGTTTCAGGTTTTCTTCATTTCCCTCTATAGCCTTACGTGGCAAAAATATTCATTTGCTTTACACAGTGTCCTCTGCTGATGTTATATTAAAATTTAGGCTTTTTCAGTTTGGCCAGTTTAAGGGAAGGCTGAAGCTACTTACGAGACCTATTCTCAAAGTAAGGTCCGATTAGGCGCGAAATGGAAACTACTGTGAAAATCTGTTGGAAATTCGCACATAGGTGTTGGGCAGTGTCTTTAGTGTGCCTGTCGATCGCTTCACGTCGCTATTTTTAAGTTCAGAGCGCAAATTGATCACGTAGAAATGTCTAAAGCAACAGTGTCTCCCGCCAGGTATGTGGATCTCGTGATAGATTTCGCCTGAACCTATGCAGCCCACATAACATGAATGTCACGCGTTTCTTTGTTAAAGACAATTTTCAGCCGCCGTGAAAGATTTCGCCTGAACCTATGCAGCCCACATAACATGAATGTCACGCATTTCTTTATTAAAGACAATTTTCAGGCGCATTCAGCAGGAGCAATAAAGACGCTCCTGTAGCGTTTTCGATTGGAAGTGTTTGATCATTCACAATAAAGCCCTTACTTGGCTCCCTCCATTGTTCATCTCTGCTCACATGAACCGATGGCTACGAAGACAACATTGTGGCGCAAACAACGAATGGCAGACCAGCGTGGAGAACTGGCGGATAGCACAGGCGGCTGCTTTCTATGGCGAGGGTACTGTAAAGTTCGTAGAACGCCACGACGAACTTCTGAGCGGCGACTGCTTGGAGAGGCAGCAGGAAAGTGTGGCCAACTGTTACTAATAAAAAGTTTTTCATTTTCGCTGTGGTTTTCATTTCTTGACCTATCGGACCTAACTTTCCGAACAGACCTCGTATTTCCCCCAGTTTTCGATTTGTCTGGAGCTGTTAAAACTCTGGTTGTCATAAAACGTGTCTTTGCATAGGCGTCGGTGGGCATTTACGCCTCGTGAGGACTGCATGAGGACTGTCCCTTACGGTGTCTTGTTCGACCGATTGTCAGCGACACATCCCCCAACGTACTAATTAAAATGCCGTTCGCGACTGATGGCTGCCAACATTTACTGTCAAGTACCATAGGTAGCAGATCTCTTATCGCAGTTACCGTGATTGCTAATACTTGTGCTTCATCTGCTTCTTTACTTACAGTCTCCTAGAACCACACTCCCAGCAGACAACGCCTCTTCAGTAGAATATGTGTTCATTTCAGCTGCTGCGGGAGATCGGGGACTTGAAAGTCCTTTGAAAAGTTTTGCATCCTGTGGCTTACAAAGAGTGATTCAGCTGCCCCTACCTAAGGATTTTATGCAACCAGTAACACCTTCAAATACCATGAGCAAGATTTCCATGTGAGTTTCATTTCAAAAGTTCGGCACACGGTAAGAGAGAATTGAATAAAATAATTTATTTCACAAAAACCTTTCACAAGCCGTCAATATAATCTCCGTACTTGCTTATGACAGCTTCCAGCGTTTTCGCAACGAGTGTATTCCAAATAGGGCACATTCATTGTTGAGCTGTCTGATTACTCGGGTCACCTCAACGGAAGCTTCATCAATTGTATCGAAACGTTTTCCACGGAGCTATTCCTTCAATTTGAGAACTAATTCACTCCAGTGTGCTTATATTAAGACTGTGCGGTGGGTGGGGATTTACTTCCTATTCATACTTGTATAGAGTTCCTCTCATTGGTAGGACCATACGTGGTCTTGCATTATGGTGCAAAATGACGACACGAGCTGCAAGCATGTCATGCCTTTTTTGAAGAATCTTCGGACGCAAAACATTTTGTAGAAACAGCTCGTTGTACGTTCCAGTTACAAACGTCGCCTGAGGCACTCTGTTTGTAGTGCCTCAGGCGACGTTTGTAACTGGCAAATATCATCATCAGTTTCACCTTTGATTGTTAGCGGCGCAACTTTTTCGGGCGCGGAGGGATGGAACATTTCCACTGTGACGACTACTGAGATTTCAGTTACGACTCAAAATTCCAAAAAATGTTCAATTGTGTGTGAAGTCTTATGGGACTTAACTGCTAAGGTCATCAGTCCCTAAGCTTACACACTACTTAACCTAAACTATCCTAAGGACAAACACACACACCCATGCCAGAGGGAGGACTCGAACCTCCGCCGGGACCAGCCGCACAGTCCATGACTGCAGCCCCCTAGACCGCTCGGCTAATCCCGCGCTCAAAATTCCACATCGAAGTTTCCTCAAGTGTAACAATTCTTTACTGACATTGTTCTCCTTCTGTTCGATAATGTTGAAGCAATGCTTCTGAGATTCTTTTGTGACCTGCTTTCTGCTCTTTACTCAGATCGTGGGGAAAGTATCTGGCAGCAACTTTTCTTATCTACATTTTCAATTATGATTCTATAATTGAAGTGACAGACATTCTGATCTCATGTGCGCTTTCCTGCCATGTTTTTCGTCTAGCCTCTCTCAAAACTTAACAATAACCGGAGAGCTCTGGTCTCTTGCAATTGAAGGCCTTTCACTTCTTGGGTTGTCATCAGTGCTCGCCCGACCTTCACGGAAACCAGAAGATCGCCTTCTTACTGTGCTATGATCCACTGCATTATTACCACACACTTCTCTCAAGGCGTTGTAAAATTCCATTGGGTTCTTTCCGCGTACGGATTCGATTTTGATGTACGAAAGCTTGTCGGTACTTGTTATCCGACCAGGCTAGGTCTCAGCTTCAATTTTAAAACTGAATTTCTCACAAGACAGGGACTCGAACCAGCATACACATATACATCAGTCACGCCTAAAGTCTCACCTACTACTGACATGAATTTCAACTTGATCACGCCATCGTAAAGGTCGCGAATGTGAAAACTGCTGTTGGTCAGGAATGCACCTACGTCAGGGGCTCAATCGGCGAGAATGCACAGTCCATAAATGTAAACAAACATCACTTACAATAAAAAGTATTTTTTAATAGCTAGTATGTTTTTTCCACAAAAACGAAGACTGGAAGTACAATTAGTGACGGCAGACTTGTTTTGACTGTTCTAAACATCATATTTTTTAAAAATACATACACTTTAAAGGATGTAAACGGCGCCATAGTTTCTGCCCTATTGCGCGTAGAAACGGTTCCCCACAGCAGGCTCCAGGACAGTGCAGGCAAACCGCATTACGGAAGTACAGCTTCATAGTAAAAAAACTGTGACACCATTGCCATCCTTTAAAGAGTACGCATCTGAGGAGGTATGAGGTTTAGAACAATAAAAACAAGAAGGCCATTACTAATCGCGCCTCTAGTTTTCATTTCTGTAGGAAAAGCATACATATCCCACTTTAAAAAAAGTAACTGTGCGTTCAAAGCGACGATTGTTTACTTTTATGGACTGTATTCCTGTCCATTGCGTGTGCCCCTGAGAATGGTACATCTAAGGCCAATCGCATTTTTCACATTTCGTTTCGTTTCAGAAGTATGTGAGGTGGCAGAGTAAGGTGTAACACCATACACATATCGAAACAAAACCAGTAAAAACAGGAAAGCTCTTAACGACTGAGAAGAACGCCTCGGTATTGTCAGCTTCATAGAAACAGCGAACTGAAGACCTGTTTTATTATTATTATTATTATTATTATATAACCACAAAATGGAGGGTGAATCACCTACAACTTGCACCGCAAATATTGCGGAAATGGAAAGTGCTATTGATGTGCGGCTTTCACAGAATGCGTTGTTACTCAAGGATTCACATTGTGGGCCAATCAACAATCATAATAGTATTTAGAAAGTGTATTTTTCATGGGTCACACACTTTTTTAAGTGAAACAATGCCTGTTGACATTGACACATTAAAATTAGGGTAAACTGGACTGACTGTGGTGTTTGTCGCTGGAGTTTAGTGCGAGTCGTTTACGAGACATGGTATTTTGAAAAGTTTCCGCACCAACACTTGTTTGCGCCAGTCAACCTAGTAGTTGTTAGGTACGATGTTGTTATGTTTCCTTACAGTGTGGTTGTGTGCTCTCTGAGTGCATTGCGACTTGCTAGTAGTTAGAGTAACAGCCCAAGCAGTAGGCCTTGAGTGGACGATGGGATTTACCAACACAGAAAAAATCGACATGCTCGTGGCGTATTGAGTATGTACGAAGAATGCAGTTCGTTCTTGTACGGTGTGAGCGGCAATACCCCAAAGGACGTCAATAGCCTCTGCAACTATTTATAAAGCTCTTCAGACAGTTACATGAAAGTTGTAGTGTGACACCTGGACAACGTAACAGAAAGAAACAATAGATGACAGAAGAGGGTGAAATTAATGTTCTTACTGCTGTTGCAAAGGATCCGCAAGTTAGCTCCCGCGCAACCACACGAGGAAGTGGCATGAGTCGGACAAGCGTCCTACACATTTTCCATCGCCATTGGTTCCGTCTCTATCACATCTCTCTCCATCAAGAGCTGCACGTAAACAGTCTATCAGAATCGTGTTAACTTCAGTCAGCGGGCATTAAGATAGGATACTCCAGATGATCGTCTATCTTGTTTAGTGATGAAGCCTGATTTACCAACCACTGCCAGGTAAACTGCCGAGACATGCACTATTAGCCTGTTGACAGTACGCGTTGGCTTCGTCAGGTGGAACGTCAGAGTACATGGAGAGTAAACGTGTGGTGTGAGATACTGAACTATCAGCTCAGAGGCCCGTTTTTCATAGATGGAATACTGGATTCGCACATGTATCGCAGCCTCCTATCAGAACATCTTCCACGGATGCTGAAAGACGTTCCTCTCCATACTAAGAGGAACCTGTGGTACCAACATGATGGCTGTCCAGCTCGTTGTGGAAGAAGTACTACAGCACGTCTTCACAAATTTTTCCAAACTGTTTCACTGGTTGCAGAGTACCTGAACCTTCGCCGGCCCATTCCCCGGACCTGATGCCTGTGGACAAAACTGAAAGATGTTGTCTACAATTACATACCAACTAAACCCGATGATCTGCAACGACTTATTACTGCAGCCTGCTAAGACATGCAAGCACGTGTGCAGCAGTCGTACCATACCAGCCTGGTAGCGTGTATTGCCGCTACCGGTGGTCATTTTTAACCCACCCTGTAATGGTCAGCTGTCTGATTCTAGGAAAGAATCCACATAACTCCTGTACAAACCTATGCTGTCCTTTCGTGTGTGCTACCACAGGTATCGTACAAGTGTCAGCGTGGGAAATTTACAAAATACGATACCTCGTAAACGACTCGCACTAGAATTATGCAACAAACACCACTGACATTCTAATTTGTCTTACTTTTAGTCTGTTAATGTCAACAGGCATTAGTCCACCTAAAAGTATATGTTTGCACTAAATACTCTTTTAAAATGTTTTTACTATCTGTTGATGGGCCAAGAATACGAGCCCCTGACTACCAACAGCAGTTCCAATTTCCGCAATATTTGCGGTGCAAGTTTTAGGTGATTCATCCTGTATAGGTTATCATATTGTTGTTGTTGTTGTTGTTGTTGTTGTTGTTGTTGTGGTCTTCAGTCCTGAGACTGGTTTGATGCAGCTCTCCATGCTACTCTATCCTGTGAAAGTTTCTTCATCTATCAGTACCTACTGCAGCCTAAATCCTTCTGAATCTGCTTAGTGTATTCATCTCTTGATCTCACTCTACGATTTTTACCCTCCACGCTGCCCTTCAGTACTAAATTGGTGATCCCTCGATGTCTCAGAACATGTCCTACCAACCGATCCCTTCTTCTAGTCAAGTTATGCCACAAGCTCCTCTTCTCCCCAATTCTATTTAATACCTCCTCATTAGTTATGTGATCTACCCATCTATTCTTCAGCATTCTTCTGTAGCACCACATTTCGAAAGCTTCTATTCTCTTCACGTCTAAAATATTTATCGTCCATGTTTCACTTCCATACATGGCTACACTCCATACAAATACTTTCAGAAACGACTTCCTGACATTTAAATCTATACTCGATGTTAACAAATTTCTCTTCTTCAGAAACGCTTTCCCTGCCGTTGCCAGTCTACGTTTTATATCCTCTCTACTTCGGCCATCATCAGTTATTTTGCTCCCAAACAGCAAAACTCCTTTACTACTTTAAGTGTCTCATTTCCTAATCTAATTCCCTCAGCATCACCTGACTTAATTCGACTACATTCCATTATCCTCGTTTTGCTTTTGTTGATGCTCATCTTATATCCTCCTTTCAAGACACTATCAACTCTGTTCAGCTGTTCTTCCAAGTCCTTTGCTGTCTCTGACAGAATTACAATGTCATCGGCGAACCTCAAAGTTTTTATTTCTTCTCCCTGGATTTTAATACCTAGTCCAAATTTTTCTTTTGTTTCCTTTACTGCTTGCTCACTATACAGATTGAATAATATCGGGCATAAGCTACAACCCTGTCTCACTCCCTTCCCAACCACTGCTTCCCTTTCATACCCCTCGACTCTTATAACTGCCATCTGGTTTCTGTACAACTTGTAAACAGCCTTTCGCTCCCTGTATTTTATCCCTGCCACCTTCAGAATTTGAAAGAGATTATTCCAAACAACATTGTCAAAAGCTTTCTCTAAGTCTACAAATGCTAGACTTGCCTGTATTTTAATCTCAGTACGTAATTCGTTTGAAACCGTCATATTTTAGGATAACTATACTGAAAAACAGCGATATGGCTACTGCCAGCCTGCGCCACCCCCCCCCCCCCTCCTCCCAATCCTCCTCCATCTTTTAGTGAAACAGACAAAAAAACTGGTCGTCAATTCGCTGTTCCTACGAAGCTGTCAACAATGAGCCGCCCTTCTCTGTCGTTAACAATTTCCTGCTTTTGCTGGTATTGTTTCGATTCACACACATAAAACAAATTTCCGAAATGAAACAAAATGTGAAAAATACAGTTGATTAGAGATATATCTGTGTCAGAAGCTCACATAATGGGCAGGAATGCACAAGAAGTTAATGTAAACAAACGACACTTTCAACACGAAGTTATGTTTTTCCAAATGGCACATGTATATTGTTTTCCACAAAAATGAAAACTAGATGTACATATAGTGACTACAGACAGTGTTTTCACTGTTCTAAACCTCGTATCTTTTGTAGTACGTACACTTTAAAGGATGATAACAGAGCCACAGTTTCCGCAGTAATATGTAGAACTAGGGCTGCCTACAGCAGGCTTCAGGGCGGTGTAGGCAACCCACATTACGGTACCACAACATGGCGGCAGAAACTATGGCACTTTTTCCATTATTTCAAATCTAAATATTCCAAAAAGTATAAGGTTTAGACGAGTGAAACTAAGTCACTCACGGATAATCGTAATAACCTCTAATTTTCGTTTCGGTAGAAAAAAATGTACATATGCCACTTAAAAGAAGCTAACTTTGTGCTCAAAGTGATGTTTGTGTACTTGTTGGGATTGTGCATTCCTGCCCATTGTGTGAGTGCCTGTCATAGGTGTTTCCCTGGTCAATTGCACTTTTCACATTTTGTTTCACTTCGAGTATCAATGAGGTGGCAAAGTTAGATGGGACACACTGTGTGTATATAAGCCATGGATGGTTTACAGTGTGGCTGGAACAACGATATACATGACGATGCTGCTTCTGGCAGTTCCATGTAGGTCAGTGCCCAGTTAGGTATATACCTAAGTGACCTATCAAATAGGATCAGCAGCGTTATTAGAGTGTTGTGTCCAGGTAAGTGTCGCCATTGGGTGATCGCCAGAAATCGCCGGAAGTCTTGAACCAAATTACTGTTTGGTGTAATAAACGACAGCTCTCCTTAAATGTGGATAAATTCAAAATACTACACGTAAAAAAATAGAAAAAACTATGTAGCATGATTACAAGATTAGTGGCGAAAGCCTTGAGCATGTCAAACCTTTTAAGTACCTTGGGGGTAAATCGAAACGTGTTGATCTCGTAAGTACAGTATTGGAGAACAGGAATGGAAGACAGATTTTAATATGTTTCCAGGAGAAAGACGAATTTACTGGAAGAGTTCTAAGGAAAATCCAATGTCTGTAAGGGAAATCGCACACGATATGATAGAGTGACCAATTATAAAGTAGTCTTCCAATGTTTGGAAACTTTATGAAGTTTGCATAGCAGCAGACGCTGAGCGAACTCTGAGAAGCGCTCAATGGCTTCTGTTGTATATATGTGGATCCAGCTGTAAAAATTGTAGGACAGGAAAAGGGTGGATGAGGAGCAGTATGGGCGGATAGCTATGCTCTTTAGTGGAGAGACAGGAGGTGGTGGTGGCGGGTGAATGACACTATAGCTGGGAAGTATGGCTTGAAATGGAAGCGTGAGGGAGTGGTTCTGGTACTCAGAAAGGTTATTAGGAAAAGATATCGAGTCAACGTTCGTGGCTGGTAGGGTGAACAAATGTCACCACAGCGGTCTGAATTAGGAAGAGGAGGCTTGTTGAAGTTTCCTTGTGATAGGATGTGTAGGGTGTTTATATTGGTGTGGAGAAGTATCAGCATGGGGTTCTGGAAGAGGGAGCTTGTTGAAGAGTCTTTGGGATAGGATATACAGGCCGCGAAGCGGGAGGAATGTGTGTACATGGGTAAAGGGAAGTGTCAGCATGGGTTTCTGGATTAGGGAGAGGGACGTTGTTGCAGTTCCCTTGGGGTAGGAGATGTAGGGTTGAAGCTGGAGGTATCTGTGTATGTTGGGTTAGGCACAACAACTGTCCAAGGTTGAAGAAGACTAGGTGGACCATGGGGGTTTTCTCCTCTGCGTTATGCAATGTATAGGATTTTGTGGACATGTTCCAGGAACTGGCCGGAGGAGGGGGCTTTGGGATGGGAGGGACAATTTAAGCTATTTCACCAGGTGGGAAGTAATGATAGCAGGAGGAGGAGTGCGAATATGGAGTATGAAACGGAGTGCTTGGTGTTCAAGGAATTGTAAGGAGTGATCAAACTTTAGGGCTATGGTGATCCTAGATATAAATTACAGCAATAACAGCCCTCGGTCACAAAATTAAGTCCTTTGACCTCGTTTCGGCACTAGTATGAGTGCCTTCAGCAGAAGTAAGACATTCTAACTGACCTATAACATAAGTACAAAAATTATAGGAAAATGTTTTTTATATAGGTGTAACTACTGACAGTACAAGAAAGAAACAATACTTACATGTCACATATACAATAAGTATCAAGCAATAAAGCTTTAGTCACAAAATTTTTAAAAAATAATGCATGGAAGGCTAGCTTTATCGCTTGATATTTATTTTATATGTGATATGTAAGTACTGTGTCTTTCTTGTACTGTTAGTCGGTACTTACACCCACATAAAAAAATTTCAAAATTTTTTGTAATTAGGTTATAGGCCAGTTTGAATGATTTACTTCTGTTGAAGGCACTCGTACTAGTGCCGAAACCAGGTGAAAAAATTAATTTTTGTGATCGAGGGCTGTTATTGCTTTAATTTTACTTTGTAAACGGTCGCTGACCACGCAGCCATATTCAAAACTTCAAGATCCTAGATACGTTAGCGAAGGTGAAGATGAATCAGATAAGGCTTTGTCGGTATGGAGCGTTGTGGAAGTGTGGCCTGTTATTAGCTTAATACCTTTTGTCTGTTGTGAGCATGTTGAATTCATGATAAGTGCAGTTAGCTTACCGTCAAGAATCACCATGTGTGTTTTTGAGCTGAATGGCACGATTATAAATGGTGAAGTGGAAATAGGGAAGACAGAAATGACAGGTAATGCGTACTATGATTTCTGCATTGCCTCTGACAGAACTGATTTTGAGAAGTAACTGAGCTGAGGAAGGCTGAAGGGCAAAGAAAGGAATATCGTCTGCATGCAAGAAGAAACAGTAAGGGGGCCAATTGCTGAGGCCTTACAGGTGCGTAAAGGAGAGCTGAAAACACTTCGCTGTCTAACTGTACCACCTCGTGAACCAGATGGGCCAACGTATTGCCTGTAGTGATCCCAGTGAGTAGTCTGACTACTCTCTGTGTATTTTATGCCACGTTCTTGTGAGATACAACTGGCTCTTAAGTCACACAAAGCTATGAGAGCTATTGGCAGGGGATCTTAGTTGATTCCATACTTTTAGACCAACAGGCTTTCTATTCCTCGCAAGTGAATTCTAATCAATTTGCATACCTATAGGAGAATCGCCTCAGCCTGTGACTGGATTCATGATTTCCTATTAGGAAGGTCACACTAACTGAACTTTCGAATAGAAGTAATGTCTGGGTTTCCCAGCGAGGTATTACAAGGCCTCTGCTGTTCTTTATCTGCATAAACGATTTAGGAACAATTTGAGCAGCCCTATAAGATTGTTGGTAGATTATGCTGTCGTTTATCGTACAGAGAAGTCATCAGAAGACCAAAATGAGTACCAAAATGATTCACATGAGTGTTAAAAAAATCCGCTATATTTCTTTTACATCATAAAGCACATAAACTCAAAGCCTCTCGATTCAACTAAATACCCAGTAATTAAAATAACGAACAACTTAAACTGGAACGAACGCATAAAAAATGTTGAGGAAGGCGAACAAGAGACTGTTTTTTACTGGCAGAACACTTAGAAGATTTAAAAATCCACTGAAGGGACTGTGTACACTATGCTTGTCCGCCCAAGCAAGAGTATTGCAGCACAGCATAGGATTATCACCAGATGGGATTGACGAAGATCATCGAACAAGTTCAAAGAAGGACAGCTCTGTCTGTACTGTCGCTAAGTATGGGTGAGAGTGTCACGGATATGATACGTTGGCTGGGGTGGCGATTATTAAAACAACATTGTTTTTCTTAACGACTAAATCCTTTTACGAAATTTCATTCACTAACTTTCTCCTCTAAATGCGAAAATATTTTGTTGACTGTCATCTACATAGAGAGAAATGATCACGGTAACAAACTCGAGAAATCATAGGTCACACGGAAAAAATGTGTGTTTTAATTTTTCCCATGAGCTATTCGAGAGTGGAACTCGCACGGAAAAAAATTAGATGCTCATTTTTACCATGTGCTATGCGACATTGTAACTGCCAAGAAATCATTATACATAGTCACGTAGACATAGGTGTAGATACAGATGCGCACTATCCGATGAAAAGTATCCGAACACACCTGTGTTATGAGGAATTAAGGACTATATATCACGAGAAGAGAAACAGCTAGTATACAGGGTGGTCCATTGATCGTTACCGGGCCAAATATCTCACGAAATAAGCGTCAAACGGAAAAACTGCAAAAACCGAAACTTGTCTAGCTTGAAGGGGGAAACCAGATGGCGCTATGATTGGCTCGCTAGATGGCGCTGCCATAGGTCAAACGGATATCAACTGCGTTTTTTTTAAATAGAAACCCCCATTTTTATTACATATTCGTGTAGTACGTAAATAAATATGAATTTTTTAGTTGGACCACGTTTTTCGCTTTGTGATACATGGCGCTGTAATAGTCACAAACGTGTAAGTACGTGGTATCAGGTAACATTCCGCCAGTGCGGACGGTATTTGCTTCGTGATACATTACCCGTGTTAAAATGGACCTTTTACCAATTGCGGAAAAGGTCGATACCATGTTGATGAATGGTTATTGTGATGAAAATGCCCAACGGGCGTGTGCTATATATGCTGCTCGGTATCCTGGACGACATCATCCAAGTGTCCGGACCGTTCACCGGATAGTTACGTTATTTAAGGAAACAGGAAGTGTTCAGCCACATGTGAAACGTCAGCCACGACCTACAACAAATGATGATGCTCAAGTAGGTGTTTTAGTTGCTGTCGCGGCTAATCCGCACATCAGTAGCAGACAAATTGCGCGAGAATCGGGAATCTCAAAAACGTCGGTGTTGAGAATGCTACATCAACATCGATTGCACCCGTGCCATATTTCTACGCACCAGCAATTGCATGGCGACGACTTTGAACGTCGCGTACAGTTCTGCCACTAGGAACAAAAGAAATTACGGGACGATGACAGATTTTTTGCACGCGTTCTATTTAGCGACGAAGCGTCATTCACCAACAGCGATAACGTAAACCGGCATAATATGCACTATTGGGCAACGGAAAATCCACGATGGCTGCGACAAGTGGAACATCAGCGAACTTGGCGGGTTAATGTATGGTGTGGCATTGTGGGAGGAAGGAAAATTGGCCCCCTTTTCATCGATGGCAATCTAAATGGTGCAATGTATGCTGATTTCCTACGTAATGTTCTACCGATGTTACTACAAGATGTTTCACTGTATGTCAGAATGGCGTTGTACTTCCAACATGATGGATGTCCGGCGCATAGCTCGCGTGCGGTTGAAGCGGTATTGAATAGCATATTTCATGACAGGTGGATTGGTCGTCGAAGCACCATACCGTGGCCCGCACGTTCACCGGATCTGACGTCCCCGGATTTCTTTCTGTGGGGAAAGTTGAAGGATATTTGCTATCGTGATCTACCGACAACGCCTGACAACATGCGTCAGCGCATTGTGAATGCATGTGAGATCGTTACGGAAGGCGAACTACTCGCTATTGAGAGGAATGTCGTTACACGTACTGCCAAATGCATTGTGGTTGACGGACATCATTGTGAGCATTTATTGCATTAATGTGGTGTTTACAGATAATTACGCAGTAACAGCATGAGTTCTCAGAAATGATATGTTCACAAAGGTACATGTATCATATTGGAACAAACGAAATGAAATGTTCAAATGTACCTACGTTCTGTATTTTAATTTAAAAAACCTACCTGTTACCAACTGTTCGTCTAAAATTGTGAGACATATGTTTGTGACTATTACAGCGCCATCTATCACAAAGCGAAAAAAGTGGTCCAACTAAAACATTCATATTTCTTTACGTACTACACGAATATGTAATAAAAATGGTGGTTCTATTTAAAAAAGTGCAGCTGATATCCGTTTGATCTATGGCAGCGCCATCTAGCGGGCCGACCATAGCGCCATCTGGTTTCCCACTTCAAGCTAGACAAGTTTCGTTCTTTGCAGTTTTTCCGCTTGACGCTTATTTCGTGAGATATTTGGCCCGGTCACTATCAATGTACAAGAAGGCTTGGAGTAGTATCTTGTCAGTAGACAAATAGTAACAGCAGAAGGGGTCGATCAGGAGAGCTCATAACGTCTAACGGTGACTGTTTATCACACTCCACATGACTGCCATATCTATAAGGGACGTTTCAACCTTTCTAAGGCTTCTCAAGTCGACTGTTGTTGAAGGGACTGTGGAGTGGGAACGCAAAGGAACTACAGCAGCTAAACCAAGACTAGACATACCTCATGTGCAGACGGACAGAAATCGTGGAGCATTGCGGAGGTCGATTGTAAAACGAATTGCGTGAAATCGGCGGACTGAATCACTTGTGAGCCCCAAAGTGCTACCAGGAGTCCACCCAGCACGATAACTGTGCATAGACAGTGAAAAGGAATGGTGTACGATGGTGGAGCATTCCTCATAAGCCATACACTTGTGTAGTTGATTCTGAGCGACGCTTAAGGTGGTGTAAAGACGGGCGCCACTGCACTGTGGAGTTATTTGGAGTGACGACTCACACTGTAGCCTCTGCCAATCCGACAGAAAGTTTTAGGTCTGATGAATGGCGGCAGAGCGCCACCAGGCGTCAGATGTGAAGCGAACAGTGAAGCGTATAGTAGGTGGTGCAACGATATGGGAATGTGGTCGCTGACTGCACTTAAAGAAGAAGCTAAATTCAGAATGATATGAACACGTTTTACTACTCTGTGAAGTGCGTGCATTGGAGGAACGGTTAGGAGACTATTATTGTCTCAGCATGGAAAAATGGCTCTGAGCACTATGGGACTTAAGATCTGATGTCATCAGTCCCCTAGAACTTAGAACTACTTAAACCTAACTAACCTAAGGACATCACAAACATCCATGTCCAAGGCAGGATTCGAACCTGCGACCGTAGCGGTCACGCGGTTCCAGACTGAAGCGCCTAGAACCACACGACCACACCGGCCGGCTCTCAGCATGGAAATGCACCCTCTCATAGAGCAGCGTCTTTGAGCCGATGGTTTGTTGACAATGACTTTCCCGAAACGGACTGGCCTGCTCAGAGACCCGACCTCAACGCAGTGGATCACCTAGCTCCAGACCCCAACGTCACTACCTCCTCTAGTTTCGGCCCTTAAGAAGAATGGGCTGCCATGCCTCCCGAGACATTTAAACACTTAATTGAAAGTTTTTTTTCCCTCAAATTTCAAGCAGCGATAAAGGTGAAGTGTGGACACACAGATATTAAAATCCACTAACAGGTTTCCGGATCAGATAGTACAGATACGAGTGTTCGTATCGATATCTTCTGCCAGGGAAGGTACAGTCAGATGACAAAACTCATGTGATAGACATGTGCACATATACAGATGGAGGTCATATCGATATCTTCTGCCAGGAATACTACTCTGATGTGACAAAAGGCATGGGATAGGAAAATGCAGATATACAGATGATTTATCTGAAAAGATTTCCGACTTGATTATGGCCCCACGACGTGGCTTAACAGAATGTGAACGCGGAATGGTAGTTGGAGCTAGACGCACAAACATTCCATTTTGGCATTTTGGAAATCGCTAGGGAATTCAGTATTCCGACATCCACAGTGCCAAGAGTGTTTCGAGAATACCTGACATCAGGCATTACCTCTCAGCACGGACGACGCAGTGGCCGCTGTCCTTCACTTAATGATAGCAGTGGCGTTTGCACAGAGATGTCAGTGCTATTTCCTTTGCTAACAGCACCTGTACTCGAGACGATATCGGTTGGACCCTTGACGAGTGGAAAAACGTGACCTGTTCAGATGAGTTCCGATTGCAGCCGGTAAGAGCTCATGGTAGAGTTCGAGGATGCCGCGTAGAGATGTCAGTGCTAACTGACGTGAGTGAAATAACCGCCGAAATGAATGTGGGACGTACTACGAACACATCTGTTAGGACACTGAGGCCAAATTTGGTGTTAATGGGCTATGGGAACGGCCTATCGACGCTATTACCTTTGCTAACAGCGCCAGTAACGCCTCTCCTGTGCCCTAGACCATATCCGTTGGGCCCTTGACGAGTGGAAAACTATCACTTGTGCAGCTGAATCCCGCTTTCAATTGGTAAGGGCTCACGGTAGAGTTCGAGGATGGCGCAGATCCTACGAATCCATGGACACAGGATCTCAACAAGGCAATGTGCAAGCTGGCGGTGGCTCCATATGGTGTGGGCTGCGTTTACATGGAATGGACTGGATCCTCTGGTCCAACTGAACCGATCACTGAGTGGAAATAGTTATGTTCAGCTACTTGGAGACCATGCGGAGCCAACAACGATAGAATTGTTATGGATGACATTGTGCCGTGTCACCGGTCCACAGTTGTTCGCGATTGGTCTGAAGAACATTCTGGACATTTCGAGTGAATGATTTGGACGCCCGGATCGCCCGACATCGAAAGTTTGTGGGACATAATTCAGAGGTCTGTTCGTGCACAAGCTCCTGCACCGGCAACATTTTCGTCGTACAGGGAGGTAGGCTCAATATTTCTGCAGCGGACATCTAACGAGTTGTTGAGTCCACGCCATGTCGACTCGCTGCACTACGCTGGGCGAAAGGGGATCCGACGTGATATGAAGAGCTTCTTGATGCTTGCCGATGGTTGCCGATGATACACCCGACAGACAAGAATCAACTGGTGAAATTGTAAACGATGTTTTTCAGAAAATCATTAAGTGGTTCTCTGCAAATGGCCTCTCATTAAACTTTGACAAAACACAGTATATACAGTTCCACACAGTAAATGGAATGACCGCTTTAATAAATATAGACTTCGATCAGAAATCGGTAGCTAAAGTAGAATATTCAAAATTTCTAGGTGTATGCATTGATGAGCGGTTGAACTGGAAAAAACACACTGAGGATCTGCTGAAACGTTTGAGTTCAGCTACTTATGCTATTAGGGTGATTGCAAATGTTGGCGATATAAATCTCACTAAATTAGCTTACCACGCCTATTTTCATTCTCTGCTTTCGTATGGCATCATATTCTGGGGTAGCTCATCATTGAGTAAAACAGTGTTCATTGCACAAAAGCGTGTAATCAGAATAATTGCTGGAGCTCATCCAAGATCATCCTGCAGACACTTATTTAAAGAGCTAGAAATCTTCACTGTAGCCTCACAATATATATATTCACTTATGAAATTTGTTATTAACAATCCGAATGAATTCAAAAGTAATAGCAGTGTACATGGCTACAACACTAGGAGAAAGGACGATCTTCACAACTCAAGGTTAAATCTAACTTTGGCTCAGATGGGGGTAAATTATGTTGCCATAAAAGTCTTTGGACACTTACCTAATAGCATCAAAAGTCTGACAGATAGCCATATAGGATTTAGAAGGAAATTAAAAGAATTTCTTAATGGCAACTCCTTTTACTCATTAGATGAATTTTTGGATATAGTAAGTGGGTAACTCCCCCAACCGCTACAATAAAAAAAAATTAAAAATATTGAGTGTCATGTAATATTTTGTCTAATGTAATATCTCGTATAGACACCTTTTATTAATCTGACATTACGAAGTGTCGTATTCATGATCTATGGAACAAGTTATAATCTAATCTAATCTAATAATTTACCAACTACCGTATGTATTATAGAAATTTATTTTATTTTATGAACTTCTATGTGCTACCAATTTCGGCATTATATTAATGACATCTTCAGGCCCCACTCGTCATAGTCGTAAAATCACTATACACGGAAGGAGCCATTTAACTGGATCCGTGAATCAATCCGTCCTACAACAGCTCTTCGTGGCCAGGCGACACAGACTGAGGTATGACTTTCGTCACCTCAGGAACAGCTGTTAGTTACCCCCGGCTGCCTGCCGCCAGCTGGCAGTGACAGCAGCAGGTGTCCGAGGCGACGGGGGCGGCCGCGTGGGCGCGCTCTGCGCCCGCCCCAGCGCCAGCGCCAGCTATTCGCGTCACGCCGCCCGCCGCCCGCCGCCCGCCGGCCGTTGTGTCATTGTCCGCCGTCCCTCCGTGTTGCAGCGGCTGACCTTGGCGGCGACCTGCGCGTGGCTGTGCCTGCTGGCGGCCGTCCAGCGCGCGGGCGCGGGCGTCGCCTACTACGGGACCGCGGCGCAGGCGCAGCAGCTGCTGCCCGGCTCCGCCAGCGTCGTGCTCGTCCCGCAGGGCAGCACCGCCAACCTCGCCAGGTAACGCCGCGGTGGCTGCTCTGCCCGCTGCTCTGCCACTGACTAGTCGTTGCTTCCCATCACACCTGTACCTCTCACACTCCACCTCCTCTCGACCTAGTGTTTCTACACTGCTACCCGACACCATCATCAGCAACCGGTTTTAGTCCCCCTCTTCGTTAGTATTGCTAACTATCAGCAATACCATCATCATGCTCGGTGTTAGGGGTTGTTGTCGTTGTGCTCTTCAGTCCTGAGACTAGTTTGATGCAGCTCTCCATGCTACTCTATCCTGTGCAAGCTTCTTCATTTCCCAGTACCTACTGCAGCCTAGATCCTTCTGAATCTGTTTAGTGTAATCATCTCTTGGTGTCCCTCTACGATTTTCACCCTCCACGCTGCCCTCCAATACTAAATTGGTAATCCCTCGATGTCTCAGAACATGTCCTACCAACCGATCCATTCTTCTAGTCAAGTTGTGCCACAAGATCCTCTTCTCCCCAATTCTGTTCAATACCCCCTCATTAGTTATGTGACCTACCCATCTAATCTACAATATTCTTCTGTAGCACCACATTTCGAAAGCTTCTATTCTCTTCTTGTCGAAACTATTTATCGTCCACGTTTCAATTCCATACATGGCTACGCTCCATACAAATACCTTCAGAAACGACTTCCTGACATTTAAATCTATACTCGATGTTAAAAATTTTTTCTTCTTCAGAAACGCTTTCCTTGCCATTGCCAGTCTACATTTTATATCCTCTCTGCTTCGACCATCATTAGTTATTTTGCTACCCAAATAGCAAAACTCATTTACTACTTTAAGTGTCTCATTTCCGAATCTAATTCCCTCATCATCACCCGACTTAATTCGACTACATTCCATTATCCTCGTATTGCTTTTGTTGATATTCATCTTATACCCTCATTTCAAGACACTGTCCATTCCGTTCAACTGCTCTTCCAAGTCCTTTGCTGTCTCTGACAGAATTACAATGTCATCGGCGAACCTCAAACTAATTTTTTTCTTTCTCCATGGATTTTAATACCTACTCCGAACTTTACTGCTTGCTCAATATACTGTGCTCGTTGGTACATTTATGTCTAACTACTTCAGGGTGTTAGCTGTTTTATTTTTTTGCAATCACATACACTACTGGCCATTGAAATTGCTACACCACGAAGATGACGTGCTACAGACACGAAATTTAACACACAGGAAGAAGATGCTGAGATATGCAAATCATTAGCTTTTCAGAGCATTCACACAAGGTTGGCGCCGGTGACGACACCTACAACGTGCCGACATGAGGAAAGTTTCCAACCGATTTCTCATACACAAACAGCAATTGCCCGGCGTTGCCTGGTGAAACGTTGTTGTGATGCCTCGTGTAAGGAGGAGAAATGCGTACGATCTCGTTTCCGACTTTCATAAAGGTCGGATTGAAGCCTATCGCGATTGCGGTTTATCGTACCGCGACATTGCTGCTAGCGTTGGTCGAGATCCAATGATTGTTAGCAGAATATGGAATCGGTGGGTTCAGGAGGGTAATACGGAACGCCGTGCTGGATCCCAACGCTCTCGTATCACTAGCAGTCGAGATGACAGGCATCTTATCCGCATGGCTGTAATGGCTCGTACAGACACGTCTCGATCCCTGAGTCAACAGATAGGGACGTTTGCAAGACAACAACCATATGCACGTTTAGAGCACTATGGACTATCAGCTCGGAGACCACGGCTGCCGTTTTTACGGCCAGAGGTGGTTGTTCTGGGTACTGATTTCTCAGGATCTATGCACCCAAATTGCGTGAAAATGTAATCACATGTCAGTTCTAGTATAATATATCTGTCCAATGAATACCCGTTTATCACCTGCATATGTTCTTGGTGTAGCAATTTTTACGGCCAGTAGTGTAATTTACTGCCTGTTGTTCTTTCCACAGTCGTAAGTGCACCGTGAATTGGACTATGCCTGTCAATATAGCCCACATGTCCATAATTCAATACCTGACCTGCTGGCCCAGAGGAAAATAAACATTAATGGCTTGTTTGTACCATGCATGCTTGGAGATATTAGTCAAGATAAAGACATACCATTCGTAATAGCTATAATTATTAGTCTGCAAATGAAGTAAATACTGATTTACTATGGTCCATACACTGTCCTCAGTCATCAATAGAAATATCTCCACTCATATTACTAACACCCTGTATAGTTAAAAAAAAAAAAAAAAAAAAAAAAAAAAACCTCGATGACTTATTCAAGAAATACAGCTCCTCACTCCTCATATTGCCCAATTCAATAATGCATAGATTCATTTCTAGCCAATATTTGTCTTGACACATATTGTCAGACTCGTCGGATGTCCTCTTGAAGGGTATCGTGCAAAATTCTGTCCAGTTTCCACGTTATGTCCCCAACATACCGAAATGGTTAGAGGGCCTTGCCCATAACCCTGTAGTTGGGGAGAGACCGGGCGAACGTTCTGGTCAAGAGCCGTGGAAGGGTTTGTCAAGCACGAATACAATCAGTAGAAAGCCACACCGTGTGCAGGAGGTCACTACCTTGCCGAAATGTAAACCCATGTAGGGTTTCCATGAAGGGCAACAAAGCGGGCGAAGAGCATCGTTGATTTACCTCTGTGCTGTAAGAGTGCCACGGATGATAACCAAAGCGGTCCTTCTGTGAAATGAAATAACTCAGGCCATCACACCTAGTTCTCCAGCCATGTGGCGGGCAACATTCAGATTGGTATCCCACTGCTGTCTGGGTCGTCTCCACACACGTCTTTGTCCTGGAATCCCATTGACTGGAGTAGAATTGTGTTCGCTGATGACTCCCGCTTCGAAATGAGCCCTGATGACCAGCAAAGAGGTGTCTGCAGAGGCCTCAGAGAGCGGTGGCATACCGACCTGACTGCCGCCTGCCGTATAGCCTGACAACAGAAGTGATGGTCTGAGGTGCCTTTTCCTTTCATAGCACTTGATTGTCATCCGCGATGCCCTTACAGCACAGCGATACGTCGATGACATTCTACGCCCCGTTGTGTTGTCCTTCAAGGCAAGCCATCCTGGGGTTACATTTCAGCAAGGTAATGTCCGCCCACAAATGGTTAAAATGGCTATAAGCACTATGGGACTTAACTTCTGAGGTCATCAGTCCCGTAGAACTACTTAAACCTAACTAACCTAAGGACATCACACACATCCATGCCCGAGGCAGGATTCGAACCTGCGACCGTAGCAGCAGCTCGGGTTCCGGACTGAAGTGCCTAGAACCGCTCGGCCACCCCGGCCGGCTGTCCGCCCACACAGAGCGAGAGGTTCTACAGGTTTTCTACGCGCTTGCCAAACCCTACCTTGGCCAGTGAGGTCGCTAATTCAGAACGTTTGTAGTGTCACGGACAGAGTCGTAAAGCCAACTCGGGATTTTGACGACCTGTCGAGTCAAATGGAAAGAATTTGGCACAATATCCCTCAGGAGGACATTCAACAATTCTGCCACTGAATGCCAAGCCGAATAACTGCTTGCATGTGGGCCAGAGGTCGCTCAACGCCTTACTTGTAAAGCTCCTTCTCTTGAATAAATCATCCAGTATTTCTGAATTTGTTTGTCTCTGTATGTACATCACACTGCGGATTTCTGTCCTATTCGGACAGTTCCAACGTGTTGTCTCGTTTTTTTCCACTCAGAACGTATTTATAGCGAGAGTTTTCAGGAAAATTTTCTGAATATTTTATTATGAGGGACTTGTGGTCTCCAGTGGCTGGTTACTGATTGACTGTATTTCGTTTGACTTCTTACTGTTACTTTTCCTTCTGTTTCTACCACACTGAAGATATGAGTACAACAGCGCAAATGTCGATGGGTTGCATTGCATTTCTTGTTTCGAAACAAACTTGTTCCATCCGTTGACAGTACTTGCCTTTGATAGTAATAATGCTCAACAATTTCAGTATTACTTTGTAACGAGCCACTGCACACCACTGGTCCCTTATACAAAAACACTTACAAAACATCTCTAACTATTTCTGAAATTCTGTTAGTGGAGGATGGGATATTCTACACGCAGTAAATGGAGAAAATAATATGAACACATGTGAAAAGAAACTAAATCTTTGTTAGTAGGTTGTCTACCTTCCTTTTTTTTTATTTACTGTTTCCATTCCATCTCGAACAGACAGAAACAGATGTCGTGACAACAGAAGGTTTACATACTCACCCTTCCACCAAAAAACCAGAAAATTCTCATTGTGTCCTTGAACCACTCCACAAAGGTCCAGTCATATAGAGATCAGGGAACTGAAGACAGTACACTAAGTTCGTCATCGAATCCATTAAACTAGTCTCGGATAGTTCCAGAAGTGATCATGGGAGCATTTCGTCTTAGTGCCTAGGTTGTCGTTAACCGGGAAGCTCAGCTTGCTTCATAGTTCCTTCTTTCCGGCAAATCCATCGATTCAGCAAAAGTGGGCAATCCCATCACTAAAACATAACCATGCTTCAGACTAGTGTGGAGACAGTAGCACGACATGCCACTGTCTTTCGTTTTCTGGACATACCCATTTCACAGATCTTCTGTCAGTTTCAAGGAGCTTGGATTACGATTTTTTTCCCCTGTTTAGTGTTAACTGCCGCTACAGTCGACTTCTCCCAACAATCATAATAGTGGCCGCTTTCATGACGGGAGCTAAGACAAGCCCTAGCAATCATACAAGTTTTAAAAACTCAGTGATCATAAATAATTAAATTTTAACATTGGAACTAACCGAAATCACTGCTAATAATAGGCCGTGCGGAAACTAGAGGGAGAAGGGACACTACATGTTTTTCTTTGAGTAGTGCTTGTACACACATGTCCAAATTATTTTGTCCACTTGCCGTATCGCCTCTTATGCAAGGGTTTCGAAATTGTTACCCAGTACCTTCAGCAAGAAGTTATCTGCCTTTCTAGTGGTAGGCTTTCACTACTACTGACATAATCGTCAACAACAAATTGTCTTTTTCCTGTTGTAGCAGTGCTTCGTCTTCCCACACATAAACCATCATGAGCGATGCAAGCTATGTGTCCGCACTTTCGAAAGCTTTTCCTGTTTCTGACCGTCGCTCTCACAAAGATCGCTGATAACTCCAGCCACCGATACCTCACCCTAAATAGCATTATCCTAAACAACTAAGCACTGATTTCTGCAGTAGACTCTCATTTGGAAGAACCCCGATTACGGTCCTATCTTGGTAGCCAAATTGTTTTTGGAAAACTTAAGTTGCCTCATGTGGATTGCGGCATTAGTTGGTTAAATAATTATAGGCCTACTTGTATTTCCTTCCTTGTCATTATCTGTCATTAACTTGTGCTGCGTCTCTAATGACAGAACCGTCGACAGAGTGCTAGGTCACAAAAGGAGGAATGTAAGATCGATGACGCGTACGATAAAAGAGAAATCTCTCTCCAGCTTTTAAGTGAGATGGGAGTGAGTGAACGAGTCTCATTTTATAGGTTTCCTCCTCACTGTCTCACAACAATTTTAGTCACATACACACACATACCCACACACACTTATACACACACACAAAGTAGCAGCAGCAACAACAACAATATTGAAGCTCCTAATAAATCCTTGTAAAAGACGAAGTCAAGGAATTTTATTGTCTAGGAAGGAAAATAAGGTACGATAAGACGAAGCAAGAAGGATATAGACAGGAGATTAGCATATTTACAATAAGCATTATTCCCTAAAACAAATCCAGTAGTATCAAACATAGGCTTAATTAGAGGAAAAAAATTCTGAGAGTGTACGTCTGGAGCATTGTATGGCGCACAAGCGTGGCTGTGAGAAAACCAGAAGGGAAGAGAATCGAAGTGTTTGAGACGTGGTGCCACAGAAGTATGCGGTCAATTAAGAGGACTAAAAACGAAAATATTAATAGATCAAAATGCGCTTCAGTTGCAATTAATTTCGTATTTATTACACGCCAGCTTTCGAAGTCTAAAGTATCATCTACAGGTGCAACCAAATAATTTGGAAACACAAACGGCCAGTTAGTCCTGCGGAGTCACACCCACGCTAAACAATAGCATGGGAGCGTAGGACCAGCAAAAATGGTTCAAATGGCTCTGAGCACTATGGGACTTAACATCTACGGTCATCATTCCCCTAGAACTTAGAACTACTTAAACCTAACTAACCTAAGGACAGTACACAACACCCAGTCATCACGAGGCAGAGAAGAAAATCCCTGACCCCGCCGGGAATCGAATCCGGGAACCCAGGCGTGGGAAGCGAGAACGCTACCGCACAACCACGAGCTGCGGACGTAGGACCAGTAACCTGGGTGTCCTCCTCGACAGCCGATATGACATCTGAGGGTGAAGCTTTAGGCTTCGAAACTGGTCGAATCATAAATAACAAATTACTAGAGACTGAAGCGAATTATTACTCTTCTAATATTTTCCTTAGTTTCAGATGTTCGTCTGATCAAATATTTTGTAAAAATCTAAATGTCACATGCCATTGTTGCCTAGGGCATCCCGTGCTGTAGTTTCGTCTACCTATCGGAAAGGGTGTTCTTCCTCTGCACGCGGTTGGCCGTTTTACGTAACTGAGAGGTGTGTTGTATGTGTATTTTTAGAGTGCAAGTGAGTGTAATGTAGTGTTGTGTTTTATGATTAGGAGGAGAGAAGGCGGAGGTGTGAAATCCGGTGCCCGTACATAGCCTGCTGCTCTTGAAGAGCAACAAAGCGAGAGCCGAGCTTAAGCTCCCCATCCGATAAACAAATAACCAACAGTGTCACACGCACTAACTTCATGAGACACTGCAGAGAGTTTGGAATCTGACCCCCGACATAGGCGCAAATGTTCTTGGTCAGTAGCTTTACACCACGTCCTCTGGTCCCCTTTCTGGGCAAATACAGGCAGTGCAAAATTCCTTAATCACCAGGATTTGCACCTGCTTGCAACTGAGGAGAGAGCCATAGCACAGTCGTGAGCTAGCCACCTCGCTTACAGAGGCAGGCACTAAGTGAACTGATAAGATAATAAATGAAGAGGCGAGGAATAAATATAAGAAAAAACCGAGTGGAAGAAGGGATACGTTTTTGATGGAATACATGTAACTTCCAGGGTAACAGGACGAAAATTATAGTGGAGAGCAAAGCTAAAAGAAAAACATCTCTGACGCTCATCTGGACAGCTGGCTTAAAAGTGTTACTCAAACATTGTTACTGAAAAACCATAGTGGTTGAATCACCGTTGAGAACCACTGAAGTTATGTCCAAGTGCATCGGAGAAGGGCAGAGTCTGCCTGATCTACGTGGCATGCGATGTCATTCTGTCCACCCATGAAAATACTGACTCTGCTTGCTGGCTGGTATAACGAGCAACCACAATGAGTTCGGTACAATTGGCGCTTGGATGAAATCTTCCGATTAAATATGGCACGAACGTAAACGTTAGCCTACGCTGCAGGTCCATCTGTTACCTCAACCTTTATTTATCATTCACATTCGCTCGTTACGCCAACTCCCATCGAGTCTGTCACCTTTCAACCTAACCTAGACCTGAGGCTACGCCACAGATCAGCCTGTCACCTCAAGCAAATGCATGGATTTCAGCCGAACAGCAGGTGTAGTGCTCTCATTTTAGTGACACATGGTGTATGCAATATATGTAGCTGTACTGCATGGGTCGATCATCTCACTTCATGGTTGGAAATAATATCACCGTACATATTATTTGCCACTGTTCCAGATTGTCTCTAGCATTACACTGTGGGTTACTGCTGCATGATAACGATAAAGGGTACAACAGATGGAAGTCATTCTGTTACAGACCCCTATTCGCGCAAGAACTAGCGTTATGAGTACGTTGTTCTTACACGCTCGGCGACTAATGGGCCGCCGTGTTATCACTGGGTCACCAGATCTGTTGTCGGAATAGATACAAAATCCCTGCACGTCTGATAGCAATACTATTCGAGAGCAACCGCATAAAGCATAAAGGCTTACGATGAACTCTTGAAATGAAATCGTCGAGGTCAATTTCAGCTGCCCTGGTCAACAGTGTGTGTATGACATGGGTCGTCATCGGGTAGTCTTACATCAGTGAATAGTCGGGCTTCATTACTGCAGATCTATCAACGATTCAGCGCTGGACCCAGCTGCGCGCTATCTAATACTTACAACGATTTGTTCATCACAAATTGCAGAATCTGTTGGTATATCCAAAAACCTCTCTTTCCAACAGAGGCTGGCCAAAACGCTGAACGTTCCTTGACACTTCAAGTTGGATGACTGCACCACTGCGAAAAAAAAAATGCAGGTCTACATGTCTCTCTCTCCTCATTAAGCAGGTAATCGTATCACATGGGGCCTTTACGGTCGATGCGATTTCTCTGGTGACTCTGTTATTGTCGCAGTCAAATGATGAAATGTCGTATAGGCAGATATTTTGGTTCCAATTAGTCGCTTATAGCTCGCCACTGGAGAAGTGTGTCTGATCACATTTGACGTGTGTCCGACCACAATGAGCACAGTTTTGGGTTATTTACTAAGGGGGACCGAGCGGGGTGGCACAACGGTATGACAATGAACTCGCGCCAAGGAGGTCGGTGGTTTGTATCCACCACGAAAAATCATTGTTTTTTATTGTACCCTTTGAAAGGGTCATAGCCAGTTTCCTTCTCCCAGTCCAAACTGTGATCCACGTATTAAGACCTCGTCGTCGACGAAACTTTAAACCATAACATTACGGCCCGGTTTGGAGTAGCATGTACGAGTATGCCCCAAATTTTCAGGTGTCATGTTGTAGTGCGTGCCTAGACGTAGATATCGTGGCAAAAGGGTATTACTGATTTTATTTTCCCTTCGATATGAGTCTCCAGTAAAGAACTTCTCATTTTTCTACCAGCGGATCCTCTTTTTTGCAGTCGGCTAGTGTTGAGCGTCCACTGGTTCTTAAAGAAATGGTCACAATGTTCGACCTCGAATTATGGAAACCACGGAAAGCCAGATAATGAGTCGCTAGCTGGGGATTTTCTCTTGCAGGCGCTGTCAGCCACCATCTAGACTCAATTCGCACTTCGAGACACCATTGCGAGATCGGTGTGGATCATACCATACAAAAAAAGTCTCGTATCACACGGTATTGAGACTTTGAGATATTCATTCTTAACTCTATGAATCTTCTTAGCTTCTCAGTTTCTTTCCTGAGTTGTTAAGGACCTGAAAGGGCGGGGAGTGAGTTGCAGTCTTTGAAAGGATTACTGTTAGATAAGGTGTAATTAATTTCTGTAATTTAGGGTGCAAGGAAAATGATGGAAATGTTTGTGTACCAACATAAATGGGAATAAAAAAATAACGTAAAGACAAGAAAATGTTTAAAACATATCAATAAAAATCGTGAACGAAATGTGAGAAACATTACGTATGCTGTCGACGCGACGTGATTTCTAAGTTCAGAAGCGCGTGGGGAAAGAAAAATGCGAAGTTAGCTAAGCTACAAACGATGGTCTGATGACGAAACACTGTAACACAAAGTTATTCGCATCAACAGACGCTGACAAGTGGCAAGATAATTATGTGGTGAAGCGTTTGCTTTACAACTATGGACTACAGAAGGGATCACTTTTTCGCGGATTTATCGCAGCCGTCATTTTATATCATTCAGAAAAAGTGGTGGAGCTCTCGCATTAATTCAGAATTCCAGAATGTCTTTGTTCTGTGTCGTTCGATCTTGGAATGACTGTGAGCTGTTACGTGTAGTCGACTTACAGATGCGGCCTGCGTCGGCCGCCATAGCGGGAACGTCCGGTGGGACTGCTCCCGCGTGCGTGACCTGACTTGACTGAAAGCGTTCGTACGTCGCCCCTAATATATTCACTATTCTATTAATATCGTCACGTCCAAATTCGATGCAATACTATGTAAACGACACCATGTTCAAATCTAAAAAAATTCCTTTGAGATAAAAAATGTAATATTTATAGAAAGTATAGTTCAAATGGCTCTGAGAACTATGGGACTTAACATCTGAGGTCATCAGTCCCCTAGAACTTAGAACTACTTAAACCTAACTAAACTAAGGACATCACACACATCCACGACCGAGGCAGGATTCGAACCTGCGACCGTAGCAGCAGCGCGCTTTCTGACTGAAGCGCCTAGAACCGCTCGGCCACCGCGACCGGCTATAGAAAGTATGATTTATAAGCAGTTTCAGAGAAAGGTCGTTGTAGAACTGCCAGAGAAACGAGTTCTTTTATACCGTCACATTGCAGTATTACAAGTCTCAATCTCTTTTTCTCTTTCCTCAACACCCCTCCTCCCCCACTTCCTCTCTCTCATTCCATTTTCCCAAAGTATGTTTTCATTAAATTATCGCTGCTTCAATGATGAAAATACAAATTCCTTAGCAGCTGTAGGTTACTGCCTCGCAAATCCTGAGAAAGGTACGCCTTTTTTCCGGACGTTCCCAAACATTACTTAACTCAGAATCATACTCTGAGATGACAAAAGTCATGGGATGCTCCTAATGTCACGTCGAACCTACATTTTCTCGAAATGGTGCAGAAACTCTACGTGTCATGAACTCAAGTCGTTTGAAGGCCCGTGCAGATCGGTTCAATTGGACCAGAGGACGCAGTCTAGTCCATACAGGCACAGCCCACACCATTATGGAGCCACGACCAGCTTGCACATTGTCTTGTTGATAACTTGCGTCCACGGCTTCACACTCGAACCTTACAACCAGTTCTTACCAGCTGAAATCGAGACTCATCAGAACACGGTTTTCCAGATGGCTGGGGTCCAATCGATATGGTAATGAGTCCAGTAGAGGCGCTGCTGGCGATCTCGTGCTCTTAGCAAAGGCACTCGCGCCGGTCGTCTGCTGCCACAGGCCATTTACGCCACGTTTCGGTGCACGGTCGTCACGGACACGTTCACCATCCGTCTCACATTGATTTCTGCGGCTATTGCACGCAGTATTGCTTGTCTGTTAGCACTGAAAACCTACGCAAACGCCGCTGCTCTCGGTCGATATTTGTGTCAGTTTCGAGTGGTACTGCGAAATTTTTTTCCCAGCAAGGTAACATCAGTTGTATGGTTTCGTCAGTTTTTGAGGCTATGTTGCGCTTTTATGCCATCCTTGTGCAGTGCTACGCATATACACTCCTGGAAATTGAAATAAGAACACCGTGAATTCATTGTCCCAGGAAGGGGAAACTTTATTGACACATTCCTGGGGTCAGATACATCAATGATCACACTGACAGAACCACAGGCACATAGACACAGGCAACAGAGCATGCACAATGTCGGCACTAGTACAGTGTATATCCACCTTTCGCAGCAATGCAGGCTGCTATTCTCCCATGGAGACGATCGTAGAGATGCTGGATGTAGTCCTGTGGAACGGCTTGCCATGCCATTTCCACCTGGCGCCTCAGTTGGACCAGCGTTCGTGCTGGACGTGCAGACCGCGTGAGACGACGCTTCATCCAGTCCCAAACATGCTCAATGGGGGACAGATCCGGAGATCTTGCTGGCCAGGGTAGTTGACTTACACCTTCTAGAGCACGTTGGGTGGCACGGGATACATACGGACGTGCATTGTCCTGTTGGAACAGCAAGTTCCCTTGCCGGTCTAGGAATGGTAGAACGATGGGTTCGATGACGGTTTGGATGTACCGTGCACTATTCAGTGTCCCCTCGACGATCACCAGTGGTGTACGGCCAGTGTAGGAGATCGCTCCCCACACCATGATGCCGGGTGTTGGCCCTGTGTGCCTCGGTCGTATGCAGTCCTGATTGTGGCGCTCACCTGCACGGCGCCAAACACGCATACGACCATCATTGGCACCAAGGCAGAAGCGACTCTCATCGCTGAAGACGACACGTCTCCATTCGTCCCTCCATTCACGCCTGTCGCGACACCACTGGAGGCGGGCTGCACGATGTTGGGGCGTGAGCGGAAGACGGCCTAACGGTGTGCGGGACCGTAGCCCAGCTTCATGGAGACGGTTGCGAATGGTCCTCCCCGATACCCCAGGAGCAACAGTGTCCCTAATTTGCTGGGAAGTGGCGGTGCGGTCCTCTACGGCACTGCGTAGGATCCTACGGTCTTGGCGTGCATCCGTGCGTCGCTGCGGTCCGGTCCCAGGTCGACGGGCACGTGCACCTTCCGCCGACCACTGGCGACAACATCGATGTACTGTGGAGACCTCACGCCCCACGTGTTGAGCAATTCGGCGGTACGTCCACCCGGCCTCCCGTATGCCCACTATACGCCCTCGCTCAAAGTTCGTCAACTGCACATACGGTTCACGTCCACGCTGTCGCGGCATGCTACCAGTGTTAAAGACTGCGATGGAGCTCCGTATGCCACGGCAAACTGGCTGACACTTACGGCGGCGGTGCACAAATGCTGCGCAGCTAGCGCCATTCGACGGCCAACACCGCGGTTCCTGGTGTGTCCGCTGTGCCGTGCGTGTGATCATTGCTTGTACAGCCCTCTCGCAGTGTCCGGAGCAAGTATGGTGGGTCTGACACACCGGTGTCAATGTGTTCTTTTTTCCATTTCCAGGAGTGTAGTTGTGTAATTAGGCCCAATCTTTGTGGTTAATTACGTAATTAGCTTCGAACTTTGTGTCAGTTTTCTGACCAAAATAAATAAAGTACGCTAAACCAGCGCTCCTCTCCCGCATCTGGACAGTTTCCATGTGTTAGGGCTTGCACTTGGGCTTTCCATCCAGGAGCACCATTGTTCGAGTCCCAGAAAGGGCACATCGAGTTTTAATTTTCCCATCAGTTCCAAGCACCTCCGGTGGTTTGGTTGTGTTTGGGGACGGGGGTAGGGGGTACACTTGAGCTTTCCACCCAGGAGAAGCAGGGTTCGAGTCCCAGAAAGGATACCGCCAATTTCAATTTCCCACCAAAATTCTAAATTCTCACTAATAGGGAAGGTTGGTGGGTGTGGTCGTAGGGGAGGGGGGAAGGGGAGGAGGGGGCTGGGGCACACGTGCAGGCTGAGAAAACACGAGGCATCATCTGGGGTTGCGGTTGGGCACGGTCGGGGGCTGGGGTATGTGGGGGTGATGAAGTGGTCATTTCAATTAATTTTCATATCAATTTTATATCAAAAGTGTGCTACAAATGGCTTTACACTACAACTGATATTGTGTTTTTCACTTGTCGGCCATATTCCTATTATATTCTGTACTTGATGGTATTGTAAGCAGGAGTCTGCAAGCCCAAGCAATCGACTAATATCCATCGGCCACTGCGTTGTACGATGTGAGAGGTAATGTCTGATATTTCGCACTCTAGGCACACTCTTGAAACTCCAGATCTCTGAATGTTGAATTCCCTAACAAATTCCGAAATGTAATGTCCCATACGTGTAGCTCCAACTACCATTCCGCGTTCAGAATCTGTTAATTCCCGTCGTACGGCCATAATCACGTGGGAAGTCTTTTCAGATAAATCACCTGAGTACAAATGACAGCTTCGCTAATGCATTGCCCCTTTATACCTTATGTACGCGGTACTACCGCCATCTGTATGTGTGATTTGTCACCTCAGTGTTCTATACCATTGTGTACTATTCCATTGAATATAACATATGAGACCAGCTCGGTTTTCCGCTACGTATTCGAACACGGAATGCTACTCGTCACTGGTTCGGGGTCGGCACGATGTGTAGCTGCATTCCTTCGGCTTCACACTTCCTCATTGTACAGCAGTGGGATTTGTATTTGTTAGTAATCTATAATGAGGGTTAGCGTAAAACCAGATATTACTGAACCCTTTCGCACGTGTACTGAAGGCTTCATAAATGCATTTATCTTATGTTTACTGACCAGCATACGCGACTGAAGTCACTGGTGCTCGATTCGGAGGTAAGATGGTTCGAATCCTGACGGTGGAAAATTTTCACTGCCAGTATTTGGCCGGAAAGAGGAGGAGACGCAGTGGCGCAAAGTTCTTGATCACCAGCCTTTGCACCAATGTCCCGGATTAAATTTCAAACCAGTCCGCAGCGTCTCACGAAGACTGGGCCCCCAGTGTCCTGGATTGCATTTCAGCTCTGTCCACAGTTTCTCATTGAATGAGGGCATTTGACACTGCTGATGGTGTGATCCGTCCTCCGGATGGAGGCGCTTCAGATTGACCGCCCCCTTGGTGCTGTTCGTGAGTAGCAGGTTGTGTGCCGGCAGTACGTTTCACTACCTCGCTTCCCTTCGTCCATAACACCCACACCCACCCAATGCTACACTGTACAACCACTCATCCAAGTCACACACGCAACACAGATATAACTCTGACACATCATAACATGTAAGAGGAAGAAACACAAAACCAACTTCCACTAGGACCTTGTCTACAACGCCGATGGTGGATTCGTGCACCTGCTGCTCTCCATCTACATCTACATCCATACTCCCCAAGACACCTGACGGTGTGTGGCGGAGGGTACCCTGAGTACCTCTATCGGTTCTCCCTTCTATTACAGTCTCTTATTGTTCGTAGAAAGAAGGATTGTCGGTATGCTTCTGTGTGGGCTCTAATCTCTCCGATTTTATCCTCATGGTCTCTTCGCGAGATATACGTAGGAGGGAGCAATATACTGCTTGACTCTTCGGTGAAGGTATGTTCTCGAAACTTTAACAAAAGCCCATACCGAGCTACTGATCGTCTCTCCTGCAGAGTCTTCCGCTGGAGTTTATCTATCATCTCCGTAACGCTTTCGCGATTAGTAAATGATCCTGTAACGAAGCGCGCTGCTCTCCGTTGGATCTTCTCTATCTCTTCTATCAACCCTATCTGGTACGAATCCCACACTGCTGAGCAGTATTCAAGCAATGGGCGAACAAGCGTACTGTAACCTACTTCCTTTGTTTTCGGATTGCATTTGCTTAGGATTCTTCCAATGAGCCGGCCGAAGTGGCCGTGCGGTTAAAGGCGCTGCAGTCTGGAACCGCAAGACCGCTACGGTCGCAGGTTCGAATCCTGCCTCGGGCATGGATGTTTGTGATGTCCTTAGGTTAGTTAGGTTTAAATAGTTCTAAGTTCTAGGGGACTAATGACCTCAGCAGTTGAGTCCCATAGTGCTCAGAGCCATTCTTCCAATGAATCTCAGTCTGGCATCTGCTTTAGCGACTATCAACTTTATATGATCATTCCAATTTAAACACTCCTAATGCATACTCCCAGATAATTTATGGAATTAACTGCTTCCAGCTGCTGACCTGCTATATTGTAGCTAAATGATAAAGGATCTGTCTTTCTACGTATTCGCAGCACATTACACTTGTCTACATTGAGATTCAATTGCCATTCCCTGCACCATGCGTCAATTCGCTGCAGATCATCTGGCATTTCAGTACAATTTTCCATTGTTACAACCTCTCGATATACCACAGCATCATCCGCAAAAAGCCTCAGTGAACCTCCGATGTCATCCACAAGGTCATTTATGTATATTGTGAATAGCAACGGTCCTACGACACTCCACTGCGGCACACCTGAAATCACTCTTACTTCGGAAGACTTCTCTCCATTGAGAATGACATGCTGCGTCCTGTTATCTAGGAACTCTTCAATCCAATCACACAATTGGTGTGATAGTCCATATGCTCTTACTTTGTTCATTAAACGACTGTGGGGAACTATATCGAACGCCTTGCGGAAGTCAAGAAACACGGCATCTACCTGGGAACCCGTGTCTGTGGCCCTCTGAGTCTCGTGGACGAATAGCGCGAGCTGGGTTTCACACGATCGTCTTTTTCGAAACCCATGCTGATTCCTACAGAGTAGATTTCTAGTCTCCAGAAAAGTCATTATACTCGAACACAATACGTGTTCCAAAATTCTACAACTGATCGACGTTAGAGATATAGGTCTATAGTTCTGCACATCTGTTCGACGTCCCTTCTTGAAAACTATGATGACCTGTGCCCTTTTCCAATCCTTTGGAACGCTACGCTCTTCTAGAGACCTACGGTACACCGCTGCAAGATGGGGGGTAAGTTTCTTCGCGTACTCTGTGTAAAATCGAACTGGTATCCCATCAGGTCCAGCGGCCTTTCCTCTTTTGAGCGATTTTAATTGTTTCTCTATCCCTCTGTCGTCTATTTCGATATCTACCATTATGTCATCTGTGCGGCAATCTAGAGAAGGAACTACAGTGCAGTCTTCCTCTGTGAAACAGCTTTGGAAAAAGACATTTAGTATTTCGGCCTTTAGTCTGTCATCCTCTGTTTCACTACCATTTTGGTCACAGAGTGTCTGGACATTTTGTTTTGATCCACCTACCGCTTTGACATAAGACCAAAATTTTTTAGGATTTTCTGCCAAGTCAGTACATAGAACTTTATTTCTGAATTCATTTAACGCCTCTCGCATAGCCCTCCTCACACTACATTTCGGTTCGCGTAATTTTTGTTTGTCTGCAAGGATTTGGCTATGTTTATGTTTGCTGTGAAGTTCCCTTTGCTTCCGCAGCAGTTTTCTAACTCGGTTGTTGTACCACGGTGGCTCTTTTGGATCTCTTATGATCTTGCTTGGCACATACTCGTCTAACGCATATTGTACGATGGTTTTGAACTTTGTCCACTGATCCTCTATCTGTACTTGAGACAAAACTTTTGTGTTGAACCATCAAGTACTCTGAAATCTGCTTTTTGTCACTTTTGCTAAACGGAAAAATCTTCCTACCTTTTTTAATATTTCTATTTACGGCTGAAATCATCGATGCAATAACCGCTTTATGATCGCTGATTCCCTGTTCTGCGTTAACTGTTTCAAATAGTTCGGGTCTCTTTGTCACCAGAAGGTCTAATAAGTTATCGCCACGAGTCGGTTCTCTGTTTAACTGCTCAAGGTAGTTTTCAGATAAAGCACTTAAAAAAATTTCACTGTATTCTTTGTCCCTGCCACCGGTTATGAACGTTTGAGTCTCCCAGTCTATATCCGGCAAATTAAAATCTCCTCCCAGAACTGTAACATGGTGGGGAAATCTACTAGAAATATTTTCCAAATTTTTCTTCAGGTGCTCAGCCACAACAGCTGCTGAGCCAGGGGGCCTATAGAGACATCCAATTACCATCTCTGAGCCTGCTTTAACCGTGACCTTCACCCAAATTATTTCACATTGCGGATCTCCGTCAATTTCCTTCGATACTATTGCACTTGTTATCGCTATAAACACGCCTCCCCCTTCACTGTCCAGCCTGTCTCTGTGATATACATTCCAATCTGAGTTTAGAATTTCATTACTGTTTACATCTGGTTTCAGCCAACTTTCTGTCCCTAGTACTATGTGGGCATTGTGACCGTTTATTATTAAGAGGAGTTCTGGGGTCTTTCTATAGAGGCTCCTGCAGTATACTATTAGCAGATTAATATTGTTATTCCCTGCTGCATTTTGCCTACTCCTACCTTGCCGCGTCTCAGGAGGCGTCTTGTCGGGCCTAGGGAGGGAATTCTCTAACCTAAAAAACCCACATGTGCACTCCACACGTACTCCGCTACCCTTGTAGCCGCTTCCTGCGTGTAGTGCACGCCTGACCTATTCAGGGGGACCCTACATTTCTCCATTCCCTATGTACGCGGATCCTTTGACTTTCTTATGCTTATTAATTTACGTCTCTGTTACATAATACAGACCATCTGAGTATGTGTAATGAACGTAATTGGCAACGGGTATTAAAGCATTTCTTAACAGCAGCTGATGTGAAGTTTTACAGATGCATTAAAATAAAGTGTGTGGCCAAAATTCACTGGAAGAGTAGTCCCATTTGAAACGATACTTGTGCAGTCTGTTACATACAGATGTCCAGTGCACGAGACAACACGGCGCAAGTTAACCGACTTTGAACGTCAGATGACAATCGACACAAGAAACATGGGTCATAGCATATCAAAGTTTTGTACAAGAACACGGGCTGTTAAGATCAATATGACAACTAGATCTTCAGTAGCGCATAAATAATGTTTGCACACTCTCAGACCGCCGCACTGGACGACCACAGCCGGCCGGTGTGGCCGAGCGGTTCTAGGCGCTACACTGTGGAACCGTGCGACCGCTACGATCGCAGGTTCGAATCCTGCCTCGGGCATGGATATGTGTGATGTCCTTAGGTTAGTTAGGTACTCGTAGTTCTAAGTTCTAGGGGACTGATGACCTCAGATGTTAAGTCCCATAATGCTCAGAGCCATTTTTTTGGACGACCACAAATGGCGGGTCGTCAGGAAGCCTTTCTACCGGTACTATACGGAAACAGACGCACTGCATACATTTCAGCAGTTGATGATAGACATCATATCCAATGCCATCCCATGACTTTAGACCATTCACTGTATAAGATTAGCAACTTTCTTGGAGAAGTTATATCACACAGCGTTGCGTTACAACATCTTTGTAACCAAGATTTCTCAAATTACCACACCGTACCTCAGAGCGTGTGGTCAATTGGGTAGGTGTCAGATAAGTGTAAATGTCGTGTGAGTAGGCCCTCCCGTCGGATAGACCATTCGCCGGGTGCAAGTCTTTCGATTTGACGCCACTTCTTTCGCGTCGATGGGGGTGGAATGATGATGATTAGGACAACACAACACCCAGTCCCTGAGCGGAGAAAATCTCCGACCCAGCCGGGAATCGAACCCAGGCCCTTAGGACTGACATGTTGTCGCGCTGACCACTCAGCTACCGGGGGCGGACGGTGTCAGATTACCAATGCAAATGTCAGGTAGTCAACCTGATGTGTCAGTAACTGAGTTAGCGAAGAGACACAGTCAGGCGTTTAAAGAAAGGTAACTCATTAAAAAATTTATTTATAAATGGCACTTAATAATTGAGATTACATAACGTTGAAGTGCTATGGGTTCTATGCAGTTTCAACATTTTGTTGATGTAGAACCGGCAGCCTGTCAGTTTAGAAGAGTTTCTTACCAAACTGTCTCGGTTATAGTAAGTATATTTTGACGAGTAGTTCGAACCGACTGGTTCTTTCTCAAGACTGAGGCTGCACCTAAGGTGCTTGATCTTAATGGCAACCGTCTGAAATTAACAATACATGAGTTACACAGTAAGAATAGATAAATGTCACAGTATACCGGGTGATCAAAAAGTCAGTACAAATTTTAAAACTTAATAAACCACGGAATAATATAGATAGAGAGGTAAAAATTGACACACATGCTTGGCATGACATGGGGTTTTATTAGAACCGAAAAAAACTAAGTTCACACAATGTCCGACAGATGGCGCTGGACAGCTAAACGTCTGTAACTGCTACCGTGACGGGTGAGAGGTACGCTGATATGTTACAAAATCGCATCATCCCCAGCCTTGCTGATAAACACCTGCTGGAACGTACGATGTTTATGCAGGATGGCGCTCCACATATTGATAGACGCCTGAAAGATCTCTTGCGCGCGTCGTTTGGTGATGATCGTGTGCTCAGCAGCCACTTTCGTCATGCTTGGCCTCCCAGGTCCCCAGGCCTCAGTCCGTGCGATTACTGCCTTTGGTGTTACCTGAAGTCGCAAGTGTAAAGTGATCGACCGACATCTCTAGGGATGCTGAAAGACAACATCCGACGCCAATGCCTCACCATAACTCCGGACATGCTTTACAGTGCTGTTCAAAACATTATTCCTCCACTACAGCTATTGTTGAGGAATGATGGTGGACATAATGAGCATTTCCAGTAAAGAACATCATCTTTGCTTTGTCTTACTTTGTTATGCTAGTTATTGCTATTCTGATCAGACGTAGCGCCATCTGTCGGACATATTTGAACTTTTGTATTTTTTTAGTGCTAATAAAACCCCATGTCATTCCAAGCATGTGTGTCAATTTGTACCTATCTACATTATTCCGTGATTTACTCAGTTTTTAAATTTATACTGACTTTTTGATCACCCGGTACATAAGCTCACTATACAGGTCATAATCTCTCGAATATTTTCTTTTATTTCCGTCATTGCATCTTCGATGTATGGATTGAACAGGGGCGAAATACTGCATGCCTGTCTTATACCCTTTTTAATCCGAGCACTTCCTTTTCTGTCTTCCTCTATTTCCTCTTGGTTCTTATGTATATTGTATGTCACTCGTCTTCCCCTACAGCTTACTCCTGTTTCTCTAAGAATTTCGAACGCCTTGCACCGTTTTGTATTGTCGACCGCTTTTTCTAGGTCGACGAATGCTATTAGTGTGTCTTGACTGATTTTTATTCAGCCTTGATTCTTTATCAGGCGCAATTTCACAATTATCTCTCTGGTGACTTTACCTTTCGTAAAACCAAACTGATCGTAATATAACTGATCCTCGATTTTCTTTTCCGTCAGCAGATCGGATGCTTGTGCTGTGAAGCTGATTCTGTGATAGTTTTCTCACCTATCTAACCTTGATATCTTAGGAATTTTGTGGACGATATTTTTCGGGAAGTTTGTTGGTACCTCCCCAGTTTCATAGACTCAACACACCAACATGAGTAGACGAATGGTTGCCGCTTCCCGATTTTAGAAATTCCGATGGAATGTTATCTATACATTCTAACTTATTTGACCTCAAGTTTTTCAGACCTCTTTTAAATTCTGACTCTAATATTAGATCTCCTACATCATCCCATCGACTCCAATTTCTTCTTATAACAATTCATCAGACGACCCTTCCCACTCACAGAGGTCTTCAGTGTTCCCTTTCTGTTTTGTCTTCCGCGGTTAAGAGTGAAATTCCCGTAGCACTCTTAATGTTACCACTCTGCCTTTAACTTGACTTTCTTCTATACCGAATCGGTCCTCCCTGCGATCATTTCAGTTTCGATTTCTTCACATGATTTCTGCAGCCATTTCTCCTTGGCTGTCCTGTATTACTATTTATTTCGTCCCTAAGTGACTTGATTGCTGTGTTCCTGAATTTCCCTGAATATGTTTGTACTTCCTTTTTTTGTCTTCGGAGTTACTTTCCTTTCCCCTGTGTTTGTATGTCCAGCATCTGTGATGGACCTTTTTTAGAGATTTCCACACCTTTTCAACTGAGCTGCCTACTCCGGTCTTACTTATCGAAGTATCAACATGCTTAGCGAACTTCAAAAGCGTCATGTCATTCTTCAGTACTACAGTATCTCACTTCCTTGCACATCGATTCTTTCGGACGATTCTCGTAAATTCATTCTGCTCCTCATCTCTAAATCTACGACTGCTATAAACGCAGGTCCCCGTTTCTGCAGTCTGTCGTAGGATCAGCATTGCCTTGTGTGTTCAGATAGTTCACAGGAAATTAACATTGTGTTCAAGAAGTTTGTCAATCCCATTCCCATTTCTACACATTTGTTCCACCTTCCAACCTTCCGTCTCCTACTTAGTTTTGGCTTGCCGTCTTTGGTCTTGATATGTATACGGCTACTTTTCTTTGCTCAAAAGGTCTTCCCTATTTTAAGTTCATATATGCTGCGTCTACCTTTACCATCCATGCTTGAATTTTTCCTCTAGGTATTCTTATTTTACCATTTTCCACTCATATGTTTTAGACATCTGTATTCTCTTTTGCCTAATTCGTTGGATGAATTTCTATATTTTCCCCTTTGGTTAGTTAAATTCAATACCTCGTTTGTATCCAGTGATTTCTTCTGTCCCACTTTTCCCACTTTCACTCTCAGTGGCCTTATAATTCATCTCTTAAAACTAACCATTTATCCACTAGCTTATTCCTTTCCCCTGTTTCATTCAATAGTTGCCAGACGATCCCTGTAAAATTCTCAACAACCTCAGGGTCTTCACTTACCCAGATTGCACTCCTTAATTTCCTGCTTTTTGCTACCTCTTTACTTGTAATCCACACTTCATAACCGATATGTTATCATCAACCTGCATCTGCCCCTGGAAATGTCTCATAGTTTAAAATCTGGTTTCAGGAACTCTACCTTACCACCTGACACATTCCATTTTCACAGTATTCTATGTATGCCACATTCATTCAAGAGTGTCAGATAGTATTAGTGATGATTAGTTAATGCTGTAGGCAAAATTCTACCAGGTGTTTCCCATTTTATTCCTTCCACTGGGTCTATGTATTCTTAGTATATTTCCTTCTCTTACCACCAACATCCAGTTCCTCCTCACTTTTGTCTCCCATAACTATCTGCGTAATTTTGTGTCATCGTACGTTCTTTCCATCTCTTCATCATCTATGGTGTTAGAAAACATGTAAAAGTGGTGGCTGTTGACGTCGTGTTTATCTTTGTACGTAATTCCGACGGCAGTTTAAAGATGGGTTTGAGTACTGTCATATTAAATTATGGATTGTTGCAGTGACTAACAGTAGCAGAGTGATTAAAACGCTTGATCTTAATACAGCAAATGCAGAGGAGAAAATGTCAGACATTTTCAATTGTAAATAAAAGCGAACCACAAGAAAGGTAGTGTTGTATAACTATAGTAGTCTGGATTTATGCACTGCAAATTACAATGTAAAAGCTGTTGCAATGGTCGCAGCAAGTTGTTCTGGAGCGATTAGTTTTCTAAGTGTTGACTAAGGGATGAGATAGGGAACAATCATGAACGGTAATTCATCAAAAATGGTTCAAGTGGCTCTGAGCACTATGGGACTTAACTTCTGAGGTCATCAGTCCCCTAGAACCTAGAACTACTTAAACCTAACTAACCTAAGGATATCACACACATCCATGCCCGAGGCTGGATTCGAACCTGCGACCGAAGCGGTCGCGCGGTTCCAGACTGTAGCGCCTAGAACCGCTCGGCCACCCCGGCCGGTTGACCCATAGTCACGTCGTCGTTAACTGGAGACTTGCCCTGGTGTGGTGACTCTCAACAGCCTGCTACCTTCATTACCGTTGTGCAATTCAATTTCCTGATGAACGCAGCTAGCCACATCACCTTGCGTTTATGTTGTTCCTACATTCATGTCGCCAAACTTGGGGCTAGCAGCCAGTGGCTGCCAATGCCGTGATTCTCGCTTCTTATTACTTTTGCTAGAAGACTTATTACTTTTGCTAACAGACTGGGTAGCAACATACCTTTTGCCGAATGTTGGGATTCTGATAGGAACCGCTGGCAAGATTTTCTCTGTTGATAACAGCGATAGAGCACCCTACTAAATGGCCTAAAGATGCTGCGTCAGCTAACTGTCAGCCTCTGAGGTGTTCCTTCAACTTCGGAAGCAGGCCGAAGTCACACGCACCCGTGGCTGGTGAGCAATGAAAGTGCTCGAAGACCTTTCTATGGCGCCATTGCAATAAGAGCTTGGCACTGATTGTGGCATTACAGTTTCCGTTGTCATGCGACACATGCCACACCGTTTGATGACTGAGATCAACCTGTATGGATATTTCCTAGGTAGTCCATTGATGGTCGACGGAAACGAGACCACTCACAATGTCAGTCTGATCTAGGGGAATGAACAGCTGACCTGTGTTGTGCAAATCTGTAGTCTCTCACTGATCCGCACAAGACGCCCCCACAAAACGTCCGCACAGAACGCCTCTACCCGTTGTTAAATTGTCTATACGGTAATGCATTCTCACCATAGCTTTCAAACAATCCTCAGTAACATTCTGATACATTTTCGTCACGCATCACCCTTTGAAAGCCGGCCGTTGTGACCGAGCGGGTGTAGGTGCTTCAGTCCGGAACAGCGCGACCGCTACGATGGCAGGTTCGAATCCTGCCTCCGGCATGGATGTGTGTGATGTCCTTAGGTTAGTTAGGTTTAAGTAGTTCTAAGTTCTAGGGGACTTATGACCATCCGGCCGTGGTAGCCGTGCGGTTCTAGACGCTACAGTCCGGAACCGCGGGGCTGCTACGGTCGCAGGTTCGAATCTTGCCTCGGGCATGGATGTGTGTGATGTCCTTAGGTTAGTTAGGTTTAAGTAGTTCTAAGTTCTAGGGGACTGATGACCTAAGATGTTAAGTCCCATAGTGCTCAGAGCCATTTCAACCATTTTTGAACTGATGACCTTATATATTAAGTCCCATAGGGCTCAGAGCCAATTTAACCATTGTTGAACCCTCTGAAAACACGCGTTAGAGCGATAAAATCGACACTTTTCACTTCAACGTCACACAGCAACAATACTCCTAACTGGATGTCGCTTAGATGCACACTACACGTCGACAACAACGTCACCCGACTGCTCCCATAAACTATTTGCGCATGCCCAATCTCGAGACTACGTTTCCACTACTTTATTTGCAGAACAGATTCTCATAATCTACATTTACGATTTCCCGTACACTTACTGTAAGGCATACACTGCACTTTAATGCCGTAGCTTAAGGCCTTTCCTCTACATTTACATATATATCTACATGGATACTCTGCAAGTCACGTTTAATTGCCTGGCAGAAGGTTCATCGAACCACCTTCACAATTCTCTATTATTCCAATCTCGTATAGCGAGCGGAAAGAACGAACACCTATATACACTCCTGGAAATTGAAATAAGAACACCGTGAATTCATTGTCCCAGGAAGGGGAAACTTTATTGACACATTCCTGGGGTCAGATACATCACATGATCACACTGACAGAACCACAGGCACATAGACGCAGGCAACAGAGCATGCACAATGTCGGCACTAGTACAGTGTATATCCACCTTTCGCAGCAATGCAGGCTGCTATTCTCCCATGGAGACGATCGTAGAGATGCTGGATGTAGTCCTGTGGAACGGCTTGCCATGCCATTTCCACCTGGCGCCTCAGTTGGACCAGCGTTCGTGCTGGACGTGCAGACCGCGTGAGACGACGCTTCATCCAGTCCCAAACATACTCAATGGGGGACAGATCCGGAGATCTTGCTGGCCAGGGTAGTTGGCTTACACCTTCTAGAGCACGTTGGGTGGCACGGGATACATGCGGACGTGCATTGTCCTGTTGGAACAGCAAGTTCCCTTGCCGGTCTAGGAATGGTAGAACGATGGGTTCGATGACGGTTTGGATGTACCGTGCACTATTCAGTGCCCCTCGACGATCACCAGTGGTGTACGGCCAGTGTAGGAGATCGCTCCCCACACCATGATGCCGGGTGTTGGCCCTGTGTGCCTCGGTCGTATGCAGTCCTGATTGTGGCGCTCACCTGCACGGCGCCAAACACGCATACGACCATCATTGGCACCAAGGCAGAAGCGACTCTCATCGCTGAAGACGACACGTCTCCATTCGTCCCTCCATTCACGCCTGTCGCGACACCACTGGAGGCGGGCTGCACGATGTTGGGGCGTGAGCGGAAGACGGCCTAACGGTGTGCGGGACCGTAGCCCAGCTTCATGGAGACGGTTGCGAATGGTCCTCGCCGATACCCCAGGAGCAACAGTGTCCCTAATTTGCTGGGAAGTGGCGGTGCGGTCCCCTACGGCACTGCGTAGGATCCTACGGTCTTGGCGTGCATCCGTGCGTCGCTGCGGTCCGGTCCCAGGTCGACGGGCACGTGCACCTTCCGCCGACCACTGGCGACAACATCGATGTACTGTGGAGACCTCACGCCCCACGTGTTGAGCAATTCGGCGGTACGTCCACCCGGCCTCCCGCATGCCCACTATACGCCCTCGCTCAAAGTCCGTCAACTGCACATACGGTTCACGTCCACGCTGTCGCGGCATGCTACCAGTGTTAAAGACTGCGATGGAGCTCCGTATGCCACGGCAAACTGGCTGACACTGACGGCGGCGGTGCACAAATGCTGCGCAGCTAGCGCCATTCGACGGCCAACACCGCGGTTCCTGGTGTGTCCGCTGTGCCGTGCGTGTAATCATTGCTTGTACAGCCCTCTCGCAGTGTCCGGAGCAAGTATGGTGGGTCTGACACACCGGTGTCAATGTGTTCTTTTTTCCATTTCCAGGAGTGTATTTACGTACGAACTCTGATTTCCCTTGTTTCATCGTGGTGATCGTTTCTCCCTATGTAGGTCGGTGTCAACAAAATATTTTCGCATTCGGATGAGAAAGTTGGTGATTGGAATTTCGTGAGAAGATACCGTCGCTACGAAAAACGCCTTTCTGTTAATGACGTTCAGCCCTATTCCTGTAGCATTTCTGTGACACTCTCTCCCATATTTCGCGATAATACAAAACGTGCTGCCCTTCTTTGAACTTTTTCGATGTACTCCATCAGTCTGATCTGGTAAGGATCCAACACTGCGCAGCAGAATTCTAAAAGAGGACGGGTAAGCGTAGTGTAGGCAGTCTCCTTAGTAGATCTGTTACATTTTCTAAGTGTCCTGCCAATAAACGCAGTCAGACTTCCCCACAACATTTTCTATGTGTTCCTTCCAATTTAAGTTGTTCGTAATTGTAATTCCTTGGCATTTAGTTGAATTTACGGCCCTTACATTTGACTGATTTATCGTGTAACCGAAGTTTAACGAGTTCCTTTTAGCTCTCAAGTGGATGACCTCACACTTTTCGTTACTGAGGATCAACTGCCAATTTGCGCAACATTCAGATATCGTTTCTAAATCGTTTTTCAGTTTGTTTTGTTCTCATGATGTCTTTTCTAGACGATAAACGACAGCGTCATCTGCAAACAACCTAAGAAGGCCGCTCAGATTGTCTCCCAAATCGTTTATATAGATAAGGAACAGCAAAGGGCCAATAACACTACCTTGGGGAACGCCAGAAATTACTTCTGTTTTACTCGATGACTGTCCGTCAGTTACTACGAACTGTGACCTCTCTAACAGGAAGTCACAGATACAGTCACATAACTGAGACGACATTCCATAAGCACTCAATTTCACTATAAGCCACTTGTGTGGTACAGTGTCAAAAGCATTATAGAAATCCAGAAATACGGAATCGATCTGAAATCCCCTGTCAATAGCACTCAACACTACATGTGAATAAAGAGCTAGTTGTGTTTCACAAGAACGATGTTTTCTAAACCCATGTTGACTGTGTGTCAATAGACCGTTTTCTTCGAGGTAATTCATAATGTTCGAACACAATATATGTTCCAAAATGCTGCCTGATATGGGCCTTTAATTTAGTGGATTACTCCTACTACCTTTCTTGAATATTGGTGTGGTCTGTGCAACTTTCCAGTCTTTGGGTATGGATCTTTCGACGAGCGAACGGTTGTATATGTTTGTCAAGTATGGAGCTAATGCATCAGCATACTCTGAAAGGAACCTAATTGGTATACAGTCTGGACCAGAGGACTTGCTTTCATTAAGTGATTTAAGTTGCTTCACTACTCCGGGGATATTTACTTCTACGTTACTCGTGTTGGCAGCTGTTCTTGATTCGAATTCTGGAATATTTACTTCGTCTTCTCTTGTGAAGGCATTTCGGAAGGCTGTGTTTAGTAACTCTGCTTTGGCAGCACTCTCTTCAATAGTATCTCCATTGCTATCGCGCAGAGAAGGCATTGATTGTTTCTTGCCGCTAACATACTTCACATACTTCCAGAATCTCTTTGGATTTTCTGCCAGGTTTCGAGACAATGTTTCGTTGTGGAAACTGTTATAAGCATCTCGCATTGAAGTCCACGCTAAATTTCGAGCTTCTATAAATGATCGACAGTCTTGGTATTTCGCGTCTGTTTGGATTTGGCATGTTTGTTTCGTTGTTTCTGCAACAGTGTTCTGACCCGTTTTGTGTTGCAAGGAGTATCAGCTCAGTCGTTTGTTGATTTATTTGGTATAAATCTCTCAATTGCTGCCGATACTATTTCTCTGAATTCAAGGCACATCTGGTCTATACTTATATCATTAATCCCGATGGAGTGGAGATTGTCTCTCAGGAAGGCGTCAAGTGATTTTTTATCTGCTTTTTTGAGTAGGTATATTTTTCGCTTATTTTTCGAGTATTTTGGGATTACAATATTCAATCTTGCTACGACATCTCTGTCTTCACTAATCCCTGAAACGGTTTTGATGTTCGTTATTAACTCAGGATTATTTGTTGCTAAGAGGTCAAGTGTGTTTTCACAACCGTTTACTATTCGCGTGGGCTCATGAACTAACTGCTCGAAATAATTTTCAGAGAATACATTTAGCACACTTTCTGATGATATTTTATGCGTACCTCCGGAATTAAACATGTATTTTCGCCAACATATCGAGGGTAAATTAAAGTCACCACCAGCTGTAATCGTATGAGTCGCGTACGTGTTTGAAACCAAACTCAAGTTTTCTTTGAACCTTTCAGCAACTGTATCATCTGAATTGGGAGGTCGGTAAAATGATCCAATTATTATTTTATTCCGGTTGCCAACAATGCCCGCTGCTCATACTAACTCACAGGAACTCTAGGACGTAGTTGCAGTGTGAGGAGTAGATTTGTGAAAGCGTGTGCGTGTGTGTGGCGTTGCAGCGTGTCGTCGGCGGTGCCGGTGGTGTACGTGGGCGGCGCGCCGGGTAACGGCCTGAGCGCCGTGTTGCTACGCGACGGCGCCGACGGCAGCAACCCGGGCGGCGGCTCCGGGGGCGGCGCCGGGGGCGGCGTGGGCAGCGGCTTCGTCGACACCATCCTCTCCTGGTTCCCGCACATCCCCATCATCAACCCCGCACCTCCAACGTCGCCCGTCGACGGCTCCAAGGTAAGAAGAGAACATGCACTGTACGACACAGCAATTTACTGAACCTGCCAAAATATTCTTACACTAAAGTGCGGGTTGACGAATTGTTGAATGAATCACTCGCAGAAATATGTGCAGTCTGTAAAGCGCTGAATAGGTTGCTGAGGAAAATTTAGTGGTAGTAAGTAAGCTGAATTCATCATCATCAGTTTTCTGCTATATTAGCAGGTCCTTTGCCTCTCCATTTTCTGCGATCCATTGCTTCCTTCATATAGCTGCTGTATGTTGTAGCGTCCATCACGCCATCCTGTATCTGAAATCTCTTCCTTCCTTGCTTCCTTTTCCCTGAATTCATTATTCCAAAATTAGGCGTTTCGGACATTGCCATCATCAGATATCCTGGAACATCATTTTATACATAGATACAAAACTTACACATTGTAGTTCTAACGATCATAAGCAGTCTCATTATGATACTTGTATTGTATTGAACTGCGGACCTAGAAATGACGGGGAGGCTTCGTCCCCGCCGTAGCCCTCAGTGTTTCACAAACCCACAACCCCACTCAACCCACCGCCGCCCCGCACCGAACCCAGGGTGATTGTGCGGTTCGGTCCCCAGTAGACCCCCGGGAACGTCTCACACCAGACGTGTCTAACCCCAAATGTTTGCGTGGTAGAGTAATTATGGTGAACGCGTCCGTGGAGACGGTGTTCGCGCAGCAATCGCCGACATAGTGCAGCTCAGGCGGAATAAGGGGAAGCAGCCCGCATTCGCCGAGGCAGATGGAAAACCGCCTAAAAACCATCCTGGAGACTCATCCGCATGGCGGATCCGTGCTGGGGACCGGCACGCCTTCCCGTCCGGAAAGCAATGCGTTAGACTGCACGGGTAACCGGGCGGACTTATGATAGTTACTGCTACAATATGTAAGTTTTGTATCTACGTGCAAGGTGATGTTCCAGGATACCTGATGATGGCATTGTCCGAAATGCGTAATGCGGAAATACTTAAGGCAGCTTACATACAGTCAATTACTGTTTCCTCAGCGATATATTCAGCAATTTTCAGACTGCACAACTGCACATATGTTTTACATTATGGTCGCACACGTCCTTCGTGACATTATGTTGCAGCTGTATTATTTGCAGGAGTGAACCCAAGCAGGAACACCTGCTACTGACAGTGCCTGCACACGCTGTACATGGTGCAGATACAGCACTGTTTTCAGGTAGCACACTCCAGAAAGTCATGAGGTCAACATTACTTGTTGCACATAATTCTTTTACGCTGACACTATGGTTGTCGACAGCTGAATGAAGATGTTCCTTCTCCAGCTGAGGTGCCTTCATCTCTCTATGCCTCCTCCAGTCGCAATTAGGCTTGAACGTCTCATGCTTCCAAAGACGACCATCAATTGTTCAAACGTCCTCGTGCTGGGCCACCATCGCTCTGGAAATAACTTCCGATATAAACGTCGAGCGCTGCGGCCATTACCATCTGCTAATCCTCGCAGAAAATGCTCATCTGCCAACCCAGCATTTGAGAACACTTCCAATGCACTGCACCGCAAACCATGACGGTGACGAACACTTAACAGTTCGCGATAAGTGTTTGAATAGTCCGTGATTAAACAGTTGACGCTACGTGCTTGATGCTAGTAGAGCAATTACGTTAGTCACATGTCCACACAAGCACTGAATTGAGTCACATGTCAACATTACCTTTGTTCCATTGGAACAACAAACAATGGTTGTGAACCTAAGAACTGCAACGTACTACACATTCATTATAACCAACAGGGTATTTTGAACATTTCGTGTAAGAAAACAGTTCATGTAATGTTGGTACGTTCTACTTCTGTGTGTTTCCCATGATTAACGTGATTTTGAAGAGAAGTAGAAAATGACCCCTAAAGTGGAAATAAAGCGTTTCCAGACCCATATCCAAATAAGACGTTTTATTCTTCTATGTGTGAGGAATATTTCCTCAAAGTTTGGCCCTACCTTTTTCTACAAACTGTACTTATTCCTTACGATGTGCAGAGGATATTAATTCTGATACCACTATAACTTCACCATTTTCCTGTTACATTTACGAATGGTTCGCAAGAAGCATGACTTTGGCAAGCTTTCGTATGACGTCTAATTTCCCTATAAACAATAATTCTATCTTGGAACTCTTCCATTTGGTCCGTGATTCCATAGAAAAACAGTACTATCAGCAAATTGAGTCCGCCTTGATGCAAAACACCTTGTTATTCCTTTAATTCTTTGTTCTCCCAAAATAGTTTTGGCGACAAATATCACCATCATCAGTGGGGTTTTTTAATCTAAAATATGCAGAAAATAGCATGGTTATACAAACACAGTAGCACATTATTACAATTTTGCTATTCGTTTTTTAAATATATAGTTTTCTATGAATACTTTCATACTACATTATTTATTGTATGTTACAGCATGTTTTAAGAAATTATTGTCGCTGTTTGCGACTTGTTTTCTGTGCGCTTATTTTCTGTTGCCGTCTTTTTACTCAGTGAACATCAAGTCATCTGCAACCGTGTGAGCGGCTATTAGTAAAAAATTACTAAAAGGTGAACTTCGTATGTCAGCAATATATACTTGGGGTTATGGTAGTGTCGTGGAACCCAGTTATTTGGTGTGTACTGAGCTGTTACTTAGCTATTCGTGTACGCACGTTCATTGGGTGGTCTCGCAATATTCCACTCAGTCACGCACAGATTTCTTCGCACTCTCGAAAAATCTAAGGATGATCGTAGCGGCCGTATTGATGTTGTTGATGCGGATGAACATCTTACTTACAATTTATCTTATTGACGGAAGGAAACAGTCACCTTGGACGCCAGTCGCAATTTTTTTCAGTCATTTTGAGTGTGTCCATCAATTGCAGATCACTGGAGTAAAACAATGTTCGTCGATTCAGTGCCGTGTATGCAAGTGAGTTCTATCTGAAATACTAAATCGTTCTTGTGAGATATTCTTCCTTTCATTGTCTATAGAGAGTTAAACACATATTTTTTACTTGTAAATTGTAAACGATATCCTAAAATGAACTTTTTTCCCCTGAAAGGCAACCTTTCTCAAGTTCTGTGACGCTGAGAGGTTTAATAGAATAACAACATAATTAACATTTGCTTAATCCTTTGAGAACCACAAATACTTTTTTTTAAATGTGAAGTTTTCACAAAATTGACCTGTATCATCATATTAAGTAACGAATATAAGACAAAATTGGAAAAAGGTAAACAACAAATTATTTTAAGGAGATAGTTTCACTCTAGAACAGTTTTCAATATTCTACCATTTCATGAGATATATTTCAAAGCAATTCCTCATTTTTCCAAGTCACAGTCCCTCATCTCTAAATTCCCATGAAGTCATATTGCCTAAAAAAATTACAGTGCTAAATAGCATACAGAAATGGGCCTAAAATTTAATAAATTTTTATCAGAAAGTACATACTGCTCCAGTGGTTTTATTTCGAAACCGCTCATTAAAGCAGTAGAAAAAACCTCAAAATTACGTTTCAATTACTTCAGATGTACTTACTTCCACTATCATTGCGCTCCCCAACATGATCTCTATATATAAAAAAAACACACATTTCATGATCTCCTACAAACACATAGCACAATATCCGCGCCGACTGCTGCTCTGAAAGCTGTAAATGATTGCTACAATGCACTACATTCGTAGAAGTAACTCAGCGCATCACTAGATGTCCATGTCAGCAATAGCTTCGGTTTTTTCATTGGAAATAGACTGGTACTTCACAAAATAAATAAATAAATATCAATAAATTTGTGATTTCAGGCAGAAGCCACTAGTACTCAAATGGGTCAACAAGTAATTAATAAGCATTATTTCTAAGTAAGAAATTTAGTTTCACATTTTTTTCTTGAGTTTGTACCAGAATTTGAACTACAGTAAAAACGCCCTGCATAGAATAAATCAAACAGAGATAACAGCCTAGCACTGGAGTGAGTAGACTTTCGTACACTGAGGTGAAACAAGTCATAAAAGCACTCTGTCATCAGGCCACATGTGGCTCACCGGGACCATCCGACCGCCGTGTCATCCTCAGATGAGGATGCAGATAGGAGGGGCATGTGGTCAGCACACCGCTCTCCCGGTCGTTATGATGGTTTTTTGTGACCGGAGCCGCTACTATTCGGTCGAATAGCTCCTCAATTGGCATCACGAGGCTGAGTCCACCATGAAAATGGCAACAGCGCATGGGTGTCCGGATGGCCACCCATCCAAGTGCCGGCCACGCCCGACAGCGCTTAACTTCGGTGATCTGACAGGAACCGGTGTATGCACTGTGGCAAGGTCGTTGCCGAAACAAGTCATGGGACACCCCTTAATATGGTTTCGGACTTCCTTTTGCCCAGCGTAATGCAGCATCGACTCTGCAAGTCGTTACAATTACCCCTGCAGAGCCATTCTGCCTGTACAACCGTGTTGCTGGTGCAGAATTTTGTGCTCGAATAGACCTGCCGGCCGGTGTGTCTGAGCGGTTCTAGGCCCTTCAGTCTGGAACCACGCGACCGCTACGGTCGCAAGTTCGAATCTTGCCTCGGGCATGGATGTTTGTGATGTCCTTAGGTTAGCTAGGTTTAAGTAGTTCTAAGTTCTAGGGGATTGATGACCTCAGATGTTAAGTCCCATAGTGCTCAGAGCCATTTGAACCATTCGAATAGGCCTCTCAATTGTGTCCCATAAATGTTTGGTGGAATTCATTTCAGGCAACCTCGGTGGCCAAACAATTTGGTCGAACTGTCCAAAATATTCTTAAAACGAACGGAAAACAATTATAGCCCCTTGACAGGCGTATTGTCATCCACAAAAATCCAATTGCTGAATGGCTACAAATGGTCTCGAAGTAGCCGAATATAACCATTTCCAGTCAGTGATCGGTTTAGTTGGACCAGAGGTCAAAGTCTGTTCCATATAAACACATCCCATACTACACTCCTGGAAATGGAAAAAAGAACACATTGACACCGGTGTGTCAGACCCACCATACTTGCTCCGGACACTGCGAGAGGGCTGTACAAGCAATGATCACACGCACGGCACAGCGGACACACCAGGAACCGCGGTGTTGGCCGTCGAATGGCGCTAGCTGCGCAGCATTTGTGCACCGCCGCCGTCAGTGTCAGCCAGTTTGCCGTGGCATACGGAGCTCCATCGCAGTCTTTAACACTGGTAGCATGCCGCGACAGCGTGGACGTGAACCGTATGTGCAGTTGACGGACTTTGAGCGAGGGCGTATAGTGGGCATGCGGGAGGCCGGGTGGACGTACCGTCGAATTGCTCAACACGTGGGGCGTGAGGTCTCCACAGTACATCGATGTTGTCGCCAGTGGTCGGCGGAAGGTGCACGTGCCCGTCGACCTGGGACCGGACCGCAGCGACGCACGGATGCACGCCAAGACCGTAGGATCCTACGCAGTGCCGTAGGGGACCGCACCGCCACTTCCCAGCAAATTAGGGACACTGTTGCTTCTGGGGTATCGGCGAGGACCATTCGCAACCGTCTCCATGAAGCTGGACCACGGTCCCGCACACCGTTAGGCCGTCTTCCGCTCACGCCCCAACATCGTGCAGCCCGCCTCCAGTGGTGTCACGACAGGCGTGAATGGAGGGACGAATGGAGACGTGTCGTCTTCAGCGATGAGAGTCGCTTCTGCCTTGGTGCCAATGATGGTCGTATGCGTGTTTGGCGCCGTGCAGGTGAGCGCCACAATCAGGACTGCTACGACCGAGGCACTCAGGGCCAACACCCGGCATCATGGTGTGGGGAGCGATCTCCTACACTGGCCGTACACCACTGGTGATCGTCGAGGGGACACTGAGTAGTGCACGGTACATCCAAACCGTCATCGAACCCATCGTTCTACCATTCCTAGACCGGCAAGGGAACTTGCTGTTCCAACAGGACAATGCACGTCCGCATGTATCCCGTGCCACCCAACGTGCTCTAGAAGGTGTAAGTCAACTACCCTGGCCAGCAAGATCTCCGGATCTGTCCCCCATTGAGCATGTTTGGGACTGGATGAAGCGTCGTCTCACGCGGTCTGCACGTCCAGCACGAACGCTGGTCCAACTGAGGCGCCAGGTGGAAATGGCATGGCAAGCCGTTCCACAGGACTACATCCAGCATCTCTACGATCGTCTCCATGGGAGAATAGCAGCCTGCATTGCTGCGAAAGGTGGATATACACTGCACTAGTGCCGACATTGTGCATGCTCTGTTGCCTGTGTCTATGTGCCTGTGGTTCTGTCAGTGTGATCATGTGATGTATCTGACCCCAGGAATGTGTCAATAAAGTTTCCCCTTCCTGGGACAATGAATTCACGGTGTTCTTATTTCAATTTCCAGGAGTGTATTATGAAGCCACCACCACGGTGCACAGTGCCTTGTTGACAACTTGGGTCCATGGCTTTGAGGGGTCTCCGGCACAACCGAATACTACCATCAGCTCTTAGCAACTGAAATAGGGACTCGTCTGATCAGGCCGCGATTGTCCAGTCACCTAGGTTCCAACCGATATGGTCAAAAGCCCATGAGAGGCGCTGCAGGCGTTGTCGTGCTGTTAGAAAAGTCACTCGCGTAGGTCGTCTGCTGCGATAGCCCACTTACGCCACATTTCGCCGCAGTCTCCGACGGACACATTCGTCGTACGTCCCACATTGATTTCTGCGGTTATTTCAAGCAGTGTTGCTTGTCTGCTACACAAACGGCGCTGCGATGGGTCGTTAGGTGAATATCAACGGCTACTAGGTTTGTCCGTAGAGAGAGGCAATGCTTGAAATCTGGTATTCTCGGCACACACTTGGCACTATGGATCTCGGAATATTGAATTCCCTGATGATGATGACATTTGATTTGTGAGGCGTTCAACTACGCGGTCATCAGCGCCCGTACAAAGTCCCAATTTTTTACACAGCCCACCTTTTGTACACAGTCCAATCTAGCCACTGTCACAAATGATAATGAAATGATGAGGACAATGGAAACACCCAGTCCTCGGTCATTCGTCATGCAGCCATAATCACGTCGGAAACTTTTCCATCTGAGTACAAATGGCAAAAAATGGTTCAAATGACTCTGAGCACTATGGGACTCAACTGCTGAGGTCATTAGTCCCCTAGAACTTAGAACTAGTTAAACCTAACTAACCTAAGGACATCACAAACATCCATGCCCGAGGCAGGATTCGAACCTGCGACCGTAGCGGTCTTGCGGTTCCAGACTGCAGCGCCTTTAACCGCACGGCCACTTCGGCCGGCAGAAATGGCACCTCCGCAAATACATTGATCTTTTATTTATGATACTACCACCATATGAATATGGGCATAGCGCTATCCCATGACTTATTCACCTCAGTGTAAGTGGCTGGTACTCAAAATGTTAACTACAGTCGTTCCACTTATCAGTAATCGAGAACAGTGCAAGATACTCTGCAGTGACTATACGGTGTACGTGTGAAGCTATAATCCCAGAGTGGTACACAGCTATCCGAAATGGATAAGAGGTTATGTGGAGAGACGTACACACTGTAATCCACAAGGTGGCAGGCGCGCTAGAATATAGAGTCTATTCGGCTGCACCTGTGAACAGGAATGCCGTTGCAGTAATTTGAATGCGAAGTCAGCGGTTACACGCAGTCCGCGTTCTTCGCCGCAAGCTGCTGGAATACTCGTAAACTTGACTCGATTTGCCGGTTCTGCTATTTCCATCCCAAATCGACCACCATTAAGCGGAACGGGTCAACGGCCGGCACGGCGACGTCGCTTCGCATTCCGGACCAGTCGGCGAGCGGGCCGCAGAACGGCCTGCGTGACGAGGTGGCAGAACTGGTGGCGGCGAAAAAGAAACAGCGCAGCACGACGTGGCGGGCAGCCCGCTCTGATAGGGACGCTGGGGGCAGTGACCGCCTGCGCGCCGACGTCGCCGCTGTTTGTCAATGTTTGCCTTCCTGGACGTGGATCTCGCGAATAAACACCGGGCTGAAGCCAAGCGGAGCGAGATGCCCCGTGGCGCCCAGCCCAAACAACTGAAGGTGCTTTTGAATACATTATGGGAGAGGCAGTGATCAATGTCTTACAAATACTTACTATTAAAAACAGTCTTGATCACAATTTATTTATCAAGGTGACTGGTTTCGACCACTACTGTGGTAATCTTCACACCTACAAGTTGTATACAAAGCTTTAATTAGATGGCTATATACATTAAAGAAAATACATAAAGTTATAAATCAATAAAACGATGAATTACCATTGAGTAGGAAACTCTTTCTGTTGGAGAATCATTACTGGAGAAACCAGTGCACGTCTTACTATATATAATGGAGGCTCTATCCACTTCTGACGGCATGATGTCATTACTAACCAATGAGTTATAAGTCGAATTACAATTTAAAATTTCTTAGTTAAAAGAACATTGTCAAGAATTAAAAATAAATACACAATAAACTTAGCTTATTAAACAGCTATTGTCAATTAAGAAGCGTTAAAAATATTTAAATATGTAGGATAAATGAACTTCGGTTTGGCAGTACATGGGTTGCCCTCTCAAGGCCTGTTAGTGAACCATTTGGAACCACTGGTTGCCATGGTGAAGTTGGACGCCGTTCCAAACATGAGGCAGCAGGCTTCTTTCCACTGAAGTTGTTGTAAAGTCGATGGGCGAACTAGTGGTTGCCATGGTGAGGACAAACGCCAGTGCAAAGATGTGGCAGCAGGCTTCTTTGTAACGAAGTTGTTGCGGAAGTGGAAAAGCGAAGAGTATCACGTCAGATGATGTATTATTGAGCAGCAACATGTCTTTATTGAAACGATTTTCAATGAGTAGGCTGCAATAATCTTTAGCTGACATGTATACTACGTACTGCACAAATACGATATGAAGTAGTTGTCCATACATATAAAATATTGTCTATGAAGTTGGTGTGTAAATCACATGTGACAATTTTTAAAAGGCATTGCTATTCCTTAAGTTATATGCCAGTCTTATAAACAAATAAAAATGATGAAAATGGAAGGAATTTAAAATTATAATATTATGAGCCATAGTGTCAAAAATTAAAGGATGTGAATTAGCAATATGCAGTCTAAAAGCATATAAGCAAAAATTCTAAATCAGATAGTCAGTCATAAAATAATGTTTAGTGAAATAAAATTACAATGTAAAGATAAAATACTTCCTGAAAGTCTTAATAATTTTAAAAAACAAAGGACAGAAGAGTAAACATTCTAAAGCAGATCATCGAAAAGCTCAAAGAAATGTTTATCTTTGAACTGAAATTGTTCGTTTAAAACAGATAATGGATTACTTTTGTGAAGTGAAAAGATTTCAATTTCTTCTAAAGTGTTTATCAGTGGTCCTTTTGGCACAGTATGTAATATTTTCAAATTGTTAGAAATGCAACACTCAGAATGATTGTATCCATCAAGATGTTGACCAAATATTGCTAGCACATCCCAACTGCACTGGGCAGACATAAGTAAAGATTTCAGAACTCTCGTACATTAAATATCGCAGATTTCGACTAATCTGCTGTCTCTGAACACAGCCTGATGAACAAACCTACGATTATAGAACGCATGTTTTCACCGTCCGTATTTGCGTTATTGCTGATACTTATTAGCTTAAGGCAGTGGTCCAAGGCACGAATTATTCCGTTGCAAACGTTTCGTCTTCCAATGCTGGAGACGTCATCAGAGGCATCAATGACTCTGAAAGCTGTTACAGACTCAAACTAGCTCGACAAGTCGACCTGTTTACAGTGGGTGGTTATAATTAACGAACAGTTACTCAAGGAGGTCTAGTGTTAGCTGTAATCATCGTATAGCAGCGAAACTTGGTACACATGAAGGGCTTATTTCAATAGTGGCACAAGTCCATTTTTGTTCATTCTGAGATACAGAGTCCTAAAGTTAAAAGTATTTATACTTGAATATTTCTGGTATCTCAACTGCAGATTTTTCAGCGCTCATTTAACTTTAGGAGACTGTATCTCAGAATCAACAAAAATGGACTTAGGGAAAGGTCCCTAGTTCGAGTCACGGTCCAGCACACAGTTTTAATCTGCCAGGAAGTTTCATATCAGCGCACACTCCGCTGCAGACTGAAATATCTCATTCTGGAAACATTCCCCAGGCTGTGGCTAAGCCATGTCTCCGCAACATCCTTTCTTTCAGGAGTGCTAGTTCTGCAAGGTTCGCAGGGGAGCTTCTGTAAAGTTTGGAAGGTAGGAGACGAGGTACTGGCAGAAGTAAAGCGGTGAGGACGGGGCGTGAGTCGTGCTTGGGTAGCTCAGTTGGTAGAGCACTTGCCCGCGAAAGGCAAAGGTCCCGAGTTCAAGTCTCGGTCCGGCACACAGTTTTAATCTGCCAGGAAGTTTCAAAAATGGACTTGTACCACTATTTAAATAAGCCCTTCATATGCTAATGCTTTAATAGAAAATCGACTTAGGCTCCAAGAAAATTAGTTCCAGTTTTGGCCACCAGGTTCAGATCTGGCACTGTACGCTGTCTGTATAAAGATATGACATCCACGCTGTCATTTGACAAGCCATAACGTCAACGAACCGTACGGTTACCGAGAATACATACCACATGGTGTTACTGAAACTGTTTTACGTGAATGGCAGCCGCTACAGCGCTGCATTGAGAAAATATCGCCGACTGACAGGTCTGAGGAGAAGCATGATGCCATTAAATGGTTTAAAAAAGATTATAACGAAATTCGAAAACACTGTTAAGCCTGGCGTAGCACCTGGAAGAGGAAGGCGTCCTAAGCCGGTTGAAGCTATTGACGAGGTTGCTGTTGGTGTAACTGACCATCCAGCACGTGCTAGTGCTCGTGCAGTGTTACCAGAATAGACCATCCCATGGCCAATAGTACGGAAAGTTTTGCGGTCTATTTTACATTGGTAACCGTAAAAGTACAAGGTGGATTGATAAGGTAAGGAATGAGGAGGTTCTCCGTAGAAACGGCGAGGAAAGGAATATACGGGAAACACTGACAAGAAGAAGGGACAGGATGGTAGGACATCTCTTAAGACTTCAGGGTATAACTTCCGCGCTACTACAGGGAGCGGTAGAAGGTAAAAAGTATAGAGGAAAACAGATTGTAATGCATCCAGCGCGTAATTGATGACGTAGGGTACAAATGCCACTCTGAGATGAAAAGTGTGGCGCAGGAGAGATACTGTGGCGTACGAGATCCAAACGGTGCAGTAACTGTAACCTCATGATGAGCTGCAACGATCTGAGTTTGTCTTCGGTATTTGTCTTCGGCTTCTTGCACAGATCGAAGTTGATGATATGTGACTCCGTCCGAAAGGCATCAAAAGGCCCAACGGTACCGATCGACTACCCGTAGGCTAGGATCACTCGGCCATTGTCAGTTTAAACGACCGAAGCCGCTACTTTTCAATCAGGTTACTCCTTAGTTGGCCTCACAAGGGCTGAGTGCATCCCACTTGCTAACAGCTCTCCGCAGACCCGGACAGTGACCGATCCCCAACAGGTGGTCGGGAGTTACGAGACACATTTTACACTACAGTGAGCAGTGAATACACAGAACTGCCGAAATTGGGGTACTTTTAATCCACGTGTTTTGCACGAAGAGCTCCTCGCATTATGTGACTGTAAGGTATGGATTCTTTAGCCTCGGAGCGTACACCCAGATGACCTGACAGGTACCTGACGTCTGCGCGTTATCGAGACCTCCTTGTACAGCTAGTGATTCCTGCTTTGGAGGAGAGTATTCTGTGGAAACCATGGTTTCCATGCAAATGGCACGCCCAGTGAAACATCTGCTTAATGCAACCTTCCACGCACTTGTTATCTCCAGAGATTTTCCAGATGCATGGCCTGCGAGATATCTAAAAGTACGCCGTAACAGGGACACGTTCGGTTTCCAACCGATCTGAAGGCCAGTAGATATGAACACGTTGCCAATTTCCAACCCAAATGGCTGTGAGCAACTGTTGATCACGAAGTTTCACGGATGCAGCATTTCATCGACCTCTCCGGTGCTCATAACTGACTAAATTTTCTAAGCGGCGGTTTGTAATAAAATCAACATTATGTCTTTCTCACTTGTCTGACCCTTTCTGCCCTCTTCCCATTCATAATTCATTACATATGAAGAGCCCAGGGAAAAAAGGACAAGGGTCCAGTAAACAAAGTTTTGACAAAACAGCAGTTTTAATTTTAAAACGAAATAACTCAATCCTAAGCAAAAGAACAATAATTATGATGTTACACTGATAAATAACATTTCTGGCACGCTTTTGATATGTAGTATATAAAAAATAACATTATAATTAATTCATGTCACAAAAATGTAGGCAAAAACGATACTGCCCATTCATGTGTAGTGAAATTTACGAATATATTAAAAGAACGAAGGCTTCTGCGGCCGGTGTCATAGTGATTAAATTTCTTCTGGGTATTATGCCGCGTCATTGCTAAATACTAACAACAATAATAAACTAAAACTGACGTTTCGGCCGAATTGCAACGGCCTTCCTCAGGGCACGACTGGTTTTGCATGGGGATAGGTGCTTCTATTTATTACAGACTATCGATGTCTGACGTCACTCTTGTAAAACTTTTAATTGGCCCTCTAATATGATTGGCTAGTCATGACGTAAGGTACGATGGAAGGAAAGAGGCTAAAGCCTCCAGGATCCACGAAATGATAGGTTCCACCAAGGATGTAGTCAACAATCTTAACACTGCAGGTGTTTACGAACTACGGTGTGAGTGCGGAGCTGCCTACATAGGAGAAACAGGGAGACTTGTCAGCTTACGAGTATCAGAACACGAACGCTATGTACGATTACAACAACATAATAAATCGGTGATAGCGGAACACCACCGTGACTGTGGACAACCTATCAGATTCCAGGAAGCCCGAGTACTGGCGAAAGAATCGTGGATGCGAGAACGCAAAATACGGGAGGCGATCGAAATTATTAAGCAGCCTGACAACATCAACAGAGAAGATGGCTACAAACTCCCCGCGTCCTGGCTGCCGGCCATCCCAGTCCAACGGGGACAGGAGGAAAACTTGCCGATCAGAAGCCGAACGCTGATTGGCGGACAGCTACCAATCGTTGACGACATGGACATCCACGAATAGCCTCTTTCTTTCCATCTTCCCTTACGTCATGACTAGCCAATCATATTAGAGGGCCAACTAAAAGTTAACTTGTGTTCATCGCAGGTGAAGTAATTGCTCTGTACTTGAGTAAATATCGTAAGTAAAGGTTCACGGTCCCCAACATTCTATAGAATAGTGCTTGACGTAGTCAAGTGACATACCTAAGATAGTATTACACATTCCTTTCTGAAATAACCAGTAAATGCCAGCATGGCATAGTTTGTCGCATTAATAGTGTCAGGTAGTTGTTATTGTAAGAGCCTGTGAGTGTGTTCACATCTGATTACAACCATTTTTATTATTGAAGTGTGACATGATTCAGCAGTTCTTTTAAACCAGGAAGCCATTACAGTAGAGTTCCTCGAAATTACTTTTGCCCTCTCTGGACTGGCGACCATATTTCCTTTTCGTAAGTATATACTTGTACCCTTGCTACAGACCGTGGTTTTCATTCTTGCTATAATCATTTCTCATTCTTTCAGTACTCAGCTTACACAGGATCCAACCACCTTACAATTAGTTGCACGATCACAGTTATATAAGATGCGTCGAAAGGGTAGATTTTATGGTGTATACAGTATCCTCCCCATGATTTTATACATTGATGTAATCTCTGCTAGCATATGGAAGTTCCTTGAATGGGTGACGTCTCCATGACGCCCAACTTCAGTGCCATGTGGTTACCATTGAAGACCAGCTATTCACAGAAGTCGTAAGTGGGCTGCAATATTATATTACAGCGAAACTTCATTCATATTCCAATGCGTTAATACGGAATCGACTTACGCACGAAAAAAAATATTTTGGCAAGCAGTTGTGAATGTGGATCAGCACAGCATCAGGTCGACGAGTCCTGTGCTTGTATTGTACAAACTGTGTAAGCATCGGTTAATAATAACATCAACATTATGCCTTTCTCACTGGTTTGTCCTTTTCTGCGCCGGCGGTTGTGGCCGAGCGGTTCTAGGCCCTTCAGTCTGGAACCCGAGCTGCTGCTACGGTCGCAGGTTCGTTTCCTGCCTCGGGCATGGATGTGTATGATGTCCTTAGGTTAGATAGGTTTAAGTAGTTCTAAGTCCAAGGGACTGATGACCTCAGATGTTAAGTCCCATAGTGCTTAGAGCCATTTGAACCTTTTCGGCCCACGTCCGGTTCCTAATCCATTACATATGGAAACATTTCTATACATCTTTCTTGCGTCCATAGCGCCATATTTGCAGCTGGTGGAGACATTTTTTTTCCAATGTAAATCGGTTCCACATTAACGCATTAGAATATCTACCAAGTTTCATTGCCACATGATAATTACAGTCCACCCTCTACCTCTGTGAGTAGCTGCACTTTATTTATAACCAACCGGTATGCAATGGCCCGTTGAAATATCTCCTGACGATGACGACAGAGGAAGTCGCCGAAACCTCAAGACTGAAAAATCTGACATGGCCAGGGCTCTGTGAAGCATTTATTGAAATTTTTTGTTTTAGCTACAGATTAAACTTGGGAAATAGAAAAAAATCCGATTTTTTACTATTAAAAAATAGATGCAATGATTAACAAGAACTCGGGCTTTCAGCTATTTGTAGCAGCTGTTAGAAGGGTTTTCAGTACTATTTTTTTTAATTTATTTCAATAATAATAATTATTATACAAACATAACCCACTTCCTTATATGATTCGTGGGTCCTAATTTGTTCAAACATCAATTGCAGCTAATTATAGGTTTAATTAATTTGTGAGCTACAGCTATAACTGATGACAATGGGCAGCTAAATTTCTACTATTATTAGTGTTAATATTTAATGTATTTTGTCTTAACTAAAACTCTACTGTCTGCAGCGTCACAGTTGTGCCAGAGATATATAAACCTACTTGTAGAGCCTTGCCCATCGAGCTAATCCCGATGGGCGTGCCCCTGACACTGGGCAGGCCAAAGATGTTATTCGCTGCAGGTTCCTAATAACTAATTTCCTAATCTAAGTCCTACTAACTAGTTCTAACCCAAGTCAAGTCCGGTGCTTTGTCTAGTATTGGTGATGTTGTTCCCCATTCCCCCTAGTCTTGTACGTGGCGGATTCCAGACTACGAGGAAAGTCGGCCTATCTACACGCAGGTGGTATAGGAGTTGGACGCCCATTCAGTATTTGGTATGTCTCAATTTTTACGTTAATTTATGTCCCTCACGTATTTCTTTAACACTTTTCGTGATACCTCATCTGCTAGTTTGCTGAGAGTTTGAAAAGTGTCTTCTTGTCTTAGTAACTGGTATGTGTCGCGGTCAGGTAATTGGTCACGTAATGTGGAAGCAACATCATTGAAAATGGGGCACTCGTGGATCACATGATCGGGGGTACCCTCTGATTCACCACATTCACACGCGGGTGTGGCCCTTTTCCCACACCGATATAAATATGTCGGGTATGGCCCATGTCCAGTGAGAAAATGGATCAGTCCTCGAGTGGGTGCAAGGTATCTCATTTCCAGCCGTTCCCTAACGCTCGGAAGGAATTCAAAAGTTCTGCGCCCTGTTTCATCCGCCTCCCATAGTTCTTGCCACAATTGCTCACCCCTTTGCCGATCTCACCCTTATCCCCAGCCCCAGTGCCTAATATCTCTTCTGTCTTCGCGATGTTCCCTTTGTTGACCCAGAGCCACGCAGCCTGCTCTCTAATTTTGATGTCCAGGGGGCAGAGCCTTATTATGGCTAATAGGGCTCCCCCTGGAGATGTTGTATAGGTGTGGCCGAGCGGTTCTAGGAGCTACAGTCTCGAACCGCGTGACCGCTGCAGTCGCAGGTTCGAATCCTGCCTCGGGCATGGATGTGTGTGATGTCCTTAGGTTAGTTAGGTTTAAGTAGTTCTAAGTTCTAGGGGACTGATGACCACATAAGTTAAGTCCCATAGTGCTCAGAGCCATTTTTTTGTTGTGTAGGCCCCCACAGATCTGAGTATCATGCTTCTCTGGACCCTTCTCACTGTCATGGCAGGCACAACCCTAGTGAGCCCGTGTGCCCAGACTCCCGAGCCGTAACCCACTATTGAGGTTAAGATACTGTTGTGGTATATTTTTATGAGATTAGGGTAAGGATGAAATCTTTTGTGTCCGAAGGAGACGAGATTGTTTAATGTTTGAATGGCTTTCTGGGTTACGGTGTCAATGCGTTTCCCGAAGTTCCACCTTTCGTCAATGATGATTCCTAGGAGTAAGTATTAAAATCCATGAAGAACAAATAAAAACCTTGAGGTTCACCGATGACATTTTAATTCTGTCAGAGACAGCAAAGGACTTGGAAGAGCAGTTGAACGGAATGGATAGCGTCTTAAAAGGAGGATATAACATGAACCTGAACAGAAGCAAAACGAGGATAATGGAATGTAGTCGAATTAAGATGGGTGATGATGAGGGTATTAGATTAGGAAATGAGACACTTAAAGTAGTAAAGGAGTTTTGCTATTTGGGGTGCAAAATAACTGATGATGGTCGAAGTAGAGAGGATATAAAATGTAGACTGTCAATGGCAAGGAAAGCGTTTCTGAAGAAGAGAAATTTGTTAACATCGAGTATAGATTTAAGTATCAGGAAGTCGTTTATGAAAGTATTTGTATAGAGTGTAGCCATGTATGATAGTGAAACATGGACGATAACTGGTTTGCCCAAGAAGATAATAGAAGCTTTCGAAATGTGGTGCTACAGAAGAATGCTGAAGATTAGATGGGTAGATCACATCACTAATGAGCAGGTATTGGTTGGTTGGTTGTTTTGGGGAAGGAGACCAGACATCGAGGTCATCGGTCTCATCGGATTAGGGAAGGAGGGGGAAGGAAGTCGGCCGTGCCCTTTTTTGAAAGGAACCATCCCGGCATTTGCCTGGAGCGATTTAGGGAAATCACGGAAAACCTAAATCAGGATGGCCGGACGCGGGATTGAACCGTCGTCCTCCCGAATGCGAGTCCAGTGTCTAACCACTGCGCCACCTCGCTCGGCGAGGAGGTATTGAATAGGATTGGGGAGAAGAGACGTTTGTGGCACAACTTGACTAGAAGAAGGGATCGATTGGTAGGACGTGTTCTGAGGCATCAAGGGTTCACCAAATTAGCATTGGAAGGCAGCGTGGAGGGTAAAAATCGTAGAGAGAGACCAAGAGAGGAATACACCAAGCAGATTCAGAAGGATATAGGTTTCAGTAGGTACTGGGAGATGAAGAAGCTTGCACAGGATAGAGTAGCATGGAGAGCTGCATCAAACCAGTCTCAGGACTGAAGACCACAACAACAACAACGATTCCTAAGTACCGTGCCTCACGTCGCCGAAGAACCGGTGAGCGCTCAATTCTTACAGTAGGGTCTGTGCTGTTGCAGCCGCAGAAGGTGGAGAACCCGGTGTCACCCCCCGCGGCGGCGGCTGGCGGAGAGTCGGCTGCAGGGTCGGCGGCTCCAGCTCCAGCTCAGGCTCCAGCTGCAGCGCCGGCGCGCCTGGAGGACCTGGACGAGGGCCTGCCGCCCGCCGAGCAGCCTCAGCAGCCCGGACTGAGCCCGCTGCCTCTGCCGCTGTCGCCGCTAGCGCCGCGGCCGGGCCAGAAGTTCGTGCTGGTGGGGCAGCCGCAGTTCTTCGGCAACTACGACGTGCTGCGCCAGCTGGGCCTGCAGAACATCGGCACGCGCGGCTTGCTGGCGGGCGGCGCCGCCCTCACGCCGGCCGCGCTGCTGCCGCCCCGTCACCTGGGCGGCAAGCCCGCCCCCGAGAAGCTCCAGCAGCGGCAGCCCGCCGACGCCGCCCCAGCCGTCCCTGAAGCCGCCGCCCCCGCAGCCGCCGATTCCTCAGACAGTGGATTCCAGAGGTACGCGGCTCCTCTACTGTTCAGACCACTTCGAATAAAGTCACCAGCTACACTTAGGTGACAAAAGTCGCGGGATAACTCCTAATATTGCGTCGGCCATTTTGCCCGGCGTACTGCAGCAACTCGAATGGCATGACTCAGCAAATGGAAATACTGAGCCGTGCTGCCACTACAATCGTCCGTAACTGCGAAAGTGTTGCCGGTGCAGGATTTTGTGCACGAACTGACCTCTCGATTATGTCTCATAAATGTTCGATGGGTGACCAAATCAGTCACTCGAACTGTCATCAGACAAATCGCGAAAAATTCTAACTTGCTGACAGGGCGCATTGTCATCCATAGAAATACACTGCTGGCCATTACCATTGCTACACCAAGAAGATGACGTGCTACAGACGCGAAATTTAACCGACAGGAAGAAGATGCTGTGATATGCAAATGATTAGCTTTTCAGAGCATTCACACAAGGTTGACGCCGGTGGCGACACCTACAACGTGCTGAGACGAAGAAAGTTTGCAACCGATTTCTCGTACGCAAACAGCAGTTGACCGGCGTTGCCTGGTGAATCGTTGTTGTGATGCCTCGTGTAAGGAGGAGAAATGCGTACCATCACGTTTCCGACTTTGATAAAGGTCGGAATGTAGCCTATCGCGATTGCAGTTTATCGTATCGCGACATTGCTGCTCGCGTTGGTCGAGATCCAATGACTGTTAGTAGAATATGGAATCGGTGGGTTCAGGAGTGTAATACGGAACGCCGTGCTGGATCCCAACGGCCTCGTATCAGTAGCAGTCGAGATGACAGGCATCTTATCCGCATGGCTGTAACGGATCGTGCAGCCACGTCTCGATCCCTGAGTCAACAGATGTGGACTTTCGTAAGACAACAAGTATCTGCACGAACAGTTCGACGACGTTTACAGCAGCATGGACTATGAGCTCGGAGACCATGGCTGCGGTTACCCTTGACGCTGCATCACAGACAGGAGCGCCTGCGATTGTGTACTCAACGACGATCCTGGGTGCACGAATGGCAAAACGTCATTTTTTAGGATGAATCCAGGTTCTGTTTACAGCATCATGATGATCGCATCCGTGTTTGGCGACATCGCGGTGAATGCACATTAAAAGCGTGTATTCGTCATCGCCATACTGGCGTATCACCCGGCGTGATGGTATGGGGTGCCATTGGTTACACGTCTCGGTCACCTCTTGTTCGCATTGATGGCACTTTGAACAGCGGATGTTACATTTCAGATGTGTAACGACCCGTGGCTCTACCCTTCATTCGATCCCTGCGAAACCCTACATTTCAGCAGGATAATGTACCACCGCATGTTTCAGGTCCTGTACGGGCCTTTTTGGATACGGAAAATGTTCCACTGCTGCCCTGGCCAGCACATTCTCCAGATCTCTCACCGACTGAAAACGACTGGTCAATGGTGGCTGAACAACTGGGTCGTCATAATACGCGTCACTACTCTTGATGAACTGTGGTATCGTGTTGAAGGTGCATGCGCAGATGTACCTGTACACGCCATCCAAGCTCTGTTTGACTCAATGCCCAAGCATATCAACGCCGTTATTACGGACAGAGGTGGTTGTTCTGGGTACTGATTTCTCAAGATGTATGCACCCACATTGAGTGAAAATGTAATCACATGTCAGTTCATGTATAACATATTTGTCCAATGAATACCCGTTTACCATCTGCATTTCTTCTTGATGTGGCAATTTTAACGGCCAGTAGGGTACCATCCCTGGTTGGGGACATGGAGTCCGTGAATGGCTGACAATGGTCTCCGACTACACGAGCATAACCAGTTCATGGATACATGGCTTCGTGGGGACTGCACCAAACTCTAATGCTACCATCAGCTCTTACCAACTGAAATCGGGACTCATCTGACCAACCTACTGTTTTCTAGTTGTCTGGGGTCCAACAGATTGGTAGCGAGCCCAGGAGAGGCGTTGCAGACGATGTCGTGCTTTTACCAAAGGCACTCTCTTTGGTCGTCTGCAGCCATAGCCCATTAACGTCAAATTCCGCTGTACTCTTCTAACGAATACGTTTGTTGTGATGTTCCACACTGCTTTCACACTCAGTGTTGCTCGTCTGTCACCACTGACAACCCTACGCAAACACGGCTGTTCTCGGTCGTTAAGTGAAGGCCACTGCTGAGAGTTAATCGCTGAAATTTGGTATCCTCGAAACTCTCTCGACAGTGTGGATCTCGGAATATTGAATTCCCTAATTATTTCCGAAGTGGAATGTCCCATGCATCTTTTAAACCTCGTCGTGCGGCTATAATAACATTGGAAACCTTTTCAGATGACTCGCCTGAATACAATTGACAGCTCCGGCAATGCACTGTCCTTTATACCTTTCGTACGTGGTACTGCTATCTGTACATGTGCGTATCGCTATGCTATGACGTTTGCATCCAGAGAGTAATCTTTGGGGAGTAACCTGCCTACACCCTTCGGTATATTTGCAGTTGGTCGTAATTACGTTGTACCTAATTTTTTGATAAGACATCAATCCAGAAGAATATGGGCCGAAAGAATGCAAACAAATATATTTCGGGACGTTGCAATGCTGGACTAATGGCACCTAAATGGATAATGTATAATTATGTTGATTAATTTAGCTTAGTTAGCAAATTTTATTAATTATTGTGAAACTGCTATTTATTGAAAACTGTAAGTACTTACTTTACTATAGCAGGCGTTTCCGCTTATCAACAATTGCCTGTTCTCAGATGCCACACACTTGTACCCTGACAGTCTTCCTCCGAAACAGCTCTCCTTTGCAAGGCTTCGGCTACAGTTCCCATAGTTACCCTCCATGTTACCCTGAGCCTCCATCGGTTCCTTCTCCCTGGCGGAGACCAATTGAGCAAACACTTTGCCCATCGTTGTTTCTCCACCAGACATATCCGTACCATTTCAGTGCTCGTGCGTCAATCGCATCTCTGATTGTTTCAACAGCACCCATCTTCATTCTTACACATTCATTTCTCAGTCGATCCAAAAGGGTCATTCCCCCATAAATACTTAACGTCGGCAAACAGTATGAATGTTGACGCCGTACTCTGCAGTGTCTATTCCACTAACCAATGACGACTTCTAAATACAATTCAAATAAGGCCAGAACATCCAGTTTAAATAAGGCTAGAACATCCATTTCTTGTTTTAAGGCTTTCGGATATCTTTCCAACCGTCAAAATTGCTTCGCATATCCTTTTCGCCAACTCTATTAATGTACCACCCACTCCAACATTTCCGGTAGTGTCCATAGTAGCCTCCGAGGCACGGAGTTATGGTCGTTATCTAAATCAACAAACACCAAATACAGATCTTGCTCTTTGCTATCATTTTCTGAAACATCTGTCATACCTAAAAGTTGTCAACACAGCTATTTCAATTAGTAAAACCCGACTGTTCATGAGATACAATGACATTTGCAGCTTTTCCAGTCCAAGTTATTTTTTGCTATTCTGCCAAACAACCTATTCACCGAAGCAATTACATTTATTTCCTTGTAATTCGTCATGTCTTTCCTGCTCCATTTCTTATGTATGGCGGTAACGTGTGATGTCTTCCATCCTCGGGGTACTTTATTAAAAATAGTTACTACTACTGCTGCTAGTTTAGGTCCTCCATGCTTAAATAATTTCTTTACTGTGCCCCTCCAGCACCGGCTGTCTTTCAATTTTTTTTATTTTTGTAGGGCCTGATAAATTTCAGTGTCAGCCACTTCCTCCACAAGATAGATCTCCACTTCATTCTGGTCTTCTCGAAACTCTTCCCTGTCTTCTGTAAGAAGATCCTTAAAACATATCTTCGTCTGCTAAATGGCAATCATTCTAGCTACTCTTCCAATTTTAACAGGAGCTCTCACCTGCGTATAAATCGTCAACCTTCTAATGCCTTGTTTTATCCAACTAAATGTTCTAGGTCGGCACATTCCTTCTCCCACTATTCGTTTTAACCCGGATAACCACCCTTTTTGCTTCTCTCTTAATTGTGTTGTAGTGACTTCTATCTTCCTGCCTTTTTCGAGCTTAACCATTTCTGGTAAGCAGTCTTCTTTTCTTCGTTCCTTTCTCTTAAGGCCTGAGTGATCCACTCGGCACCTCTCGCTCCTCCTCCTTCTGTTCCAGGAGCCTCCTCAGCAGCTCCCAGCAAAAATGATTTTAAATCCTCATACAGTGATGTTGCACTTCCGTCCTTATCCAATGTGAGTTTCTATTCATCTCGTCTATGGCAATTATTGAATGGTATATTTCGGTTGCTAGTCCGTTTAAGGACAAAAATTATGAAACTCATCGTGTTGTATTACAGTTAATGAAAAATATGTGAGAGACATCGGTCATTAGACTGGTGAGAGCTCATCCGAAAATTCAAGTGTTTATAAAATTTCAGATAGTTACTTATTTTTACGCTGAACTCTTTAGAATACTTTAAAAACGAAACTAATTTTCCAATTGCAGCACGTGCCTGTCACTATGTTTTACATCTCACTTCTTTCAAACGATCAAAATTCAGTATCACAAAAGTCCACCCCTGGTAGCTGAGTGGTCAGCGCGACGGAATGTCAATCCTAAGGGCCCGGGTTCGATTCCCGGCTGGGTCGGAGATTTTCTCCGCTCAGGGCCTGGGTGTTGTGTTGTCCCACTCATAATCATTTCATCCCCATCGACGAGCAAGTCGCTGAAGTGGTTTCAAATCGAAAGACTTGCAGCCTACGAACGCTTTACGCGACGGGAGACCCTATTCACTCGACTTTAGATGGTTGTTATTAAGATCAGGCACTTTCACTGCAACCTCAATACGCCAAGCCTGAGAATAAACTAGTCGGTTCGGAAATAGTCGCCAAAATACAGGTGCGGCAACTGTGACAGATTTGTAGTAAACTCTTCATAGAATATATTTTCTATTACCTCCTACCCATTTTCCTACATCGTGTCGCAATTTTCACGATGATTTTAAACATCTTGCTCGCCTTTAAATTATAAAACGTTACGTCTAGCTTCACAAGTACAATGAAATAGTTTTTTGATTTCCTAAGTCTTGCTTCTATTATCAAGCTCGACGTCAATACTGTCTCTCTGTTGCCTTTACCTTTTGAGAAATACTCCACAATTTTGAGATTAAATACGAAACTAATTAGAAGAATTCAAGATTTTATTGAATGAACCATATCCAGACGGCTACATACATTTCTCTTACGAACCTCATAAGTGTAGCCCAGCTATTATTCGGAGATAAAGCAGTACTATACAGGGCCGACAATACACAGATAGAAGAGTACATTAAACAGAATAGTTTTAGACACGAATGTATGATCGTAAACGAATATTCAGCTTTCCAACTGACATAAATAACTTATGCTACATATTAAAAATGTCGAGGGAGGGCAACTGTTCTGAGAGACAAACGACAGTTACGGTTCAGGCGTAACACCTGACAATAATATTTTGTCACACTCTCTCTCCCGCTGTCGCAATCTCTTGTGGACGTTAGAGTGTAACTGAAACCCCACCACTCCCTACACACTGTGTTATTCTGTGTGTGCATTTAATGAGGTGACTGGCGGATGAATATTGATAAATTTTCTCCCACGAGATACAACGCCATTTTATTCCAGTTCCACAATTCTCTGCCGAAAATTTTGCCCAGCTATCAGAGCGCTGAATGATTCCGTTACTTGTAAGCTTCTAACCAAGCTGATACCTTTTACCCAATATGGATAGCGCCGCTTACGAAGCTTTTCCCTATACATTCAGTCAGGATTCTCGGCAGTACATCTTGTGTCACCATCTTCCTGTAAAGATAAATCTTCCATAATTAATCAGGAGGTGTCAACAATGATATGTGGACGCATCACAGATAATTTTGTTTTGTTTTCATGGTGGTACCACCAACTCCGAAGTGTCAGATAGATGTTCCTTAAGGAACACAAGTACTTTACAAATCCGATCTTCACACGCATGTATCTGAACTGCTGATGAGCAGTTTTGGAAGGTTTACAGGCTACCGTGAACGAATCTCTATATTGTACTGAAAACGTTTTCTGTTCATAAATTTATTTAGATATGGTAACAGGAAGGCATCAAGGAGTGCCACATCAGGTGATGAGTCAATTTTCACTCCGTTCGTACTTCAGTCTCTTATTTCTTCCATCATCAAACCACCTTTCTGGGATAATGCATTCTCATGGTTTTTCCGGTTTCACAGTCTCATTTCATTTCTTTACATGGGCGCAGAAGGCTTTTTCAGTGTTCGCCATTTGTTTAGCCCGTTTACATATATAAAATCTTAGCGAAATATTAAACATAATTTGTGCCTTTTGGTGAGGAACTCCCGATCTCCACCAACAACATCGACTGCTGTTTCATTTTCAGTGTACGTAGTAGATTACCGTCTCAGTCATAAAATAAACAGATGCACAAATTAAATTTTTCTTTCTATCCAAACATTGGAGTAAATTTCTGCTTCACACACATGCATTTGTTTGACGTTTATCACACGCCGCACCCATTTTGTATTAAGTTCGCTTATAGTCAGTTGTCTATGTGAGAAGTAAGTTTCTTCTGCTATGTCTGCAGCGAAAGCTATTCCATATATGTTTAGTTGTCGATCGTCCGCAACTGCTTCTCCGTCTCTCTCTCTCTCTCTCTCTCTCTCTCTCTCTGCAGCGAAAGCTATTCCATATATGTTTAGTTGTCGATCGTCCGCAACTGCTTCTCTGTCTCTCTCTCTCTCTCTCTCTCTCTCTCTCTCTCTCTCTCTCTCTCTCTCTCTCTCTCCCTCTCCCAAACTTTTCATCACTAGTTGACGTGGCATTAAATTATCTACAATACAACAAGGTCCACATCAATTAATCCGCCATTTCTCAACTGTTTTACAACAACGAACACACTCCTTACTAACCTCCACTAGTTTTATGACGGAAGGGTGTTCTTGTTTTCCTATTAAACAATCGAAAGGGTGTTCCTGTTTATCTATTAAACAATACAAATCTGCCTTACAATACAGTATAAAAGTTATTACACCTCAAACCATGTCGACAAATACGTTATTGTGGAACATATTCCAACATGACAAAAACAAAATCTTATTGATACCGATCTCCTTTCTGTGCTAGAAGGTGAAATTTTCACTCTTCCCTAATAATTAACCGAATTTACGTTTTGAGACACACAGTGATAATAAATTCGAAGATTTCACAGTAACTGATCTTCCAACAGTATGCAAACAACATTTGTTTATTTATATCAGTTCTCTTGAGTACATTGTCTTATCTAAGGTACAAACTGGTTAATTTGAGTTGGTTGGCTTTATTACCAGTGTACTAGAACTGGAACTTTTTGAGACCGGCTTTCTAATGCTAAATTTCACTGTTCTGTAACACGCTAAACGTAGACTTCCCCTGAATCGCCACTCAATAGTTTACGTAACCAATAATTTAGAAACTAAATTATTTTGCTACATTTGTAATTATAACTAACAAATTTATCTTGTCTAATTGTACCTTGTGAAATGTTGTAGCTGTTACTGTTACGGTTGTGGCAACTGGATGGAATCCAGAAGGAGCTCATAAATTAACTATTTCCCCAACACTGTAACGTTTAAATGTGCATATGAATGTTCACAGTAATTAAAAAATAGGCATTGCGTTCTGTGACCGTGTCTGTCGTTAATACTCAGTATTGTAAGAAAACAGCGTACTTAGATCATGTGGTACAAAATAAGAAGTTCACTTTCTTCAATCGATAATCGAGAGGAAAATTGAAGGCAAGAGATGAATTGGCAGGAGAAGAATGTCATGGGTCCGCAACGTCAGACAGTATACAGGAATAATAAATGCTGGAGACCTATACTCGAAGAGAGAGAGAAGACTGGGCTAATGCGATCGCAAACATCCATTAGTGGATGTGCAGCAGAAGAAAAAGATTGTACTAACAATTATAAATAATATACACTATTTTACTAAAGCTTCCAAATATTGTATTATCGAATCAAATTATTTTTAGAATAAATCATATTAATTGTGTAATATGGAAATGATAGTATTCCTGTGATAAAGTTTTTGGTATAACCCAGTAGTACTTCTGAGCCTACGAACATTATTCCAGAGACAGCGCCTTCTGCGGAGACTACCAATCTGACAGTTTTGTACGGCGGGTAGCCTGGACAGAGCTGTTTAGGCTAAACTGCTGTATTCGAACACAGTTGCATCAAACGTATCCAGATAGTTCTCTTTGTTACAGCTTTTGCCTTTTACATACAAGTAAAGATAATTCAGTAGGTAAATTACTTTTTGATGTCTTTTCGAGAATATGGTTCATTCATTTTGAAACTTATCTTTATTGATGTTAGTGTGAAAAATAACCTGAAGGAAAAGTAGAGTACATAATGACCTTTTTTAAGTCGCCACAAATGAAATAATGTATCAGTAAACATTACATATTAATAATTACGAAACTATTAATCAGTATACATGACTAAGTTCTTAATTTCTCGTGGTTGCTTTTTCTAATTTCAGGAGCAAATATGATTGGAGAGTGATAGTAAAATAATGAAATGCAATTACGTCTGATTCGAATTTCAAGAGTGATTGTTTCAATTTAGGTGCTTTTTCTTTTAGTAGATGTGTAGGTACAAAAATATAACATTTCTCGCGGATTTTGATAAAGGGGACCATTAACACTTAACTGTGTAATCACATTTATATTCCGGTGGACATGTAACTGTGTATCGTCCAGTACATCATTAATTATAAACTTCAAGGAGTAATTCCCTCTGCATTAATTCTTCGAGAAGTTATTCTACTAATCTGTTTTTATTAAGAGCTGCTAACAGCACAAATTTTTCAATATGAATACAGTCAAAAAGTATACCATACATGAAAGACATAACGATTCTGTTCTGTACTGACGAAGTCACACCTCAATCCTTCATTTAACCATTGTGAAGTTACTAATAATATTACAACTGCTTTGAAGTGAGACGTGACAGGTAAACAGTATAGACAAGAAGAAACTAGAAGAGAGTAGGATGTGGTATTGAAGAAGAATACTGAACATTAGGCTGGTAAATAATTAGTGGAGAAAGAAAAGAGTTTTATGGCACAACTTGACTAAACGAAGATATATATATTGACGGCCGCACCCTGAGATATCAAGTAATAGTTGATTTGGTAATGAAGGCAACTGAGGGGTTGGACAAAAATATAGGAGCATCTGGAGGAATGCTTGCCTCAACATAAATACATACGCTTCAAAAGCCTGCTGGTTGCGCTGTTGTTTTTGACAATGAACGGTATTTTGACAATGAACGGTACCTGTTCAATGTCCTCAATACGTTGCAAGAGTCAGTCCGGTCAGAACACTGCTCTGATTAATTGTGGATGCGTTATATCGGAGCTCACTGAAGTCGAACGTCGGAAAATTGTTGGTGATCGTATTCTGGGTGCTTCTGGAACCAGATAGCTGAAGTTTTTGGTGTTTCAAGAAGTACCATATCGAAGCTATATATCCCATACAGGGGAAGCGGAAAAACATCACGTGCTAAGTCACAACGCGGACGAAAATGTGTGTTGCGTGATCGTAACGGACGATCATTGAAGCGGATTTGACGAAAAGCAGGAGGATGACAAGTGCAAACCTGACTGCAAATCTGAATGTGGCACTCGCGGACCCTGACAGCTCCAAAATAACATGAAGTGAGTTCGTTAGCTGGGAACTGCAGGGCGAGCTGCAATTTCAAAACCACTTGTCAGTGATGCAAATGTCCGTAATCGGAAAACGTTGTGCCAAAGACGTAAAACCTGGACTGTGGAGCAATGGGAGAAAACCATTTGGTCGGATGAGCCCCGTTTCACACTGTTTCAAACTTATAGCTAAGTTTATGTCCCAGGACTGAAACATTTAGGAAGTTCGGTGATGATTTGGGCAATCATATTTTGGTATTCCTTGAGGCCCATGAGAAATCTGGATTACTGCCAAGGATTATGTGAACATTTTGGCTCATCAGGCTAATCCTATGGCATAGTTTTGGTTCATCAATGGTGGTGCTGTGTTCTAAGATGGTAGGGCTTCTGTTCACATAGCTCGCATCGTCCAGGACTGGTTTTGTGCGCACCACTATGAACTGTCGCGTCTTCCCTGACACCACAGTCACCAGGTCACAATTGTTGAGTCTTTTTGGTCTACTGTGGAGAGAACGGTGCTTGATGGCAATCCACCTCTGTCATCGCTGCCTGAACATGCCTCCCCCGAAAACAAACAGTTCATGTATTTATCCATTCAGAGATGACTGAAAGCTGTTTTGTACGCCAACGATTTTCCTACACCATGTTGGACACGGTAATGTGTTGCGTTTTTGGAGTTTCCATATTTTTGTCCACCAGCAGTAAGTGCACGTGTGAGGTAAGGATGGGACAGAGTTGCAGAGGAAGACTCAGGGTTGTCTACAGTGCTCCAGTTAAAGACGACTTCACCTGCAATAGTCATACAGCAACTAAGAGACGTGCACAGGATAAAGTAGTGTGTAGTAGAGCTACAGCAAACCTACAAAGACTGCAACAACAGAATGACTATCTCAAATAAAACCATTTCGAATATTAGACAGCGCCATCACAGAACACTAAAACAACTTAACCATCGACGTAACACTTACATACAGCATATAGTGGAAGATCATCAACAGAAGCCAGCAGTCAGTCCCCCTGAAAAGGACCAAAGCAATAACAATCGAAGCGTCGTTGGTCCTCTTTAGTGGGACCGCTGCAAAGACAGTAAAAACGCGAGTGGGTCAGACGTTTTAGTGTTATATAATGATGCTGTCCAATCTCTAAAACCATTTTTTTTTTTTTTCGAGGTGAGACTGATCGTTATAATCTCGCCTTTTTCTACGAAAATATTGTTCTTTTACTTTTGCTTTAATTGCACCTCAGACATAGGCGGATCACACAGGCGTGCAGCGTCAAGACATAGCAAAAACAAGTTTTACAAGTTTTGCTTAAGGTATATTATACTTGTTGCTACCAATCTAACGATGGTACTGAATGGCCAAATTTAAAATTCGCTTATTTGTTTCCGAGCAAGACAATAAATGATTGACCAGCTCTTAGCACGATACGTAGCACGATGCAAACAATCTGAAACTTACGTCAGCATGTCAAGGATAAATTGGGTTTACTTCTCAGATATCGGACTTCGTATGTAGTAAAATTCAGGTACATTTTGTTAAGGATAAATCGAAAACATGTTTACTATATTACACCATAGAACAAGGCGTCTTCATAGTACCAGACCACAAAACGAACTGGTATTCAAGTTGCTTTCCAATCCTCAGTAAATTAAATTATGTTAAGGGGGGTAGGACATCAAACGGGCCGACTTGGAGCAAGAGAGGCACCACGGGACATTTTAATTTCCACTCTCTATACTTTTACAAATAAATTCATAAAACTTTGAAAGCATGATCAGGAAGGATTCAGGATTCATATTCATAGTAGTGGAAGCTCAAAAACGTAACAAAATACATTTTTTTACATGTGAAATTTCATCATTTTTTCACTTACTACTGGCTGTATTTGTTGCTATAGTTACATGTGTATGAAGCTCTAGAGTTTATCTAATTTATGAAAAAATGAATGAACTGTTACATTTTAAACTTCTTGTTTAGAAAAAACTCAAATTTTACAGCTAATTATTTCAATTTTTATCATAGTTTTTAATAGATTTGGAAAATTCTAGAGTTTCATATATCTGTAAGTACTGCTTGTATGCTGTGCAAAATTCACCGAAGAATCTCTCTTACTTAGGAAGAAAAGTGTACCTACAGAAACAAATGCAGCCAGTAGTAAGTGAAAAAAATGACGAAATTCCACATGTAAAAAAAAAGGTATTTTGCTACGATTTTGAGCTTCCACTACTATGAGTATGAATCCTGAATCCTTCCTGGTCATGCTGACAAAGTTTTATGAATTTATTTGTAAAAGTATAGACAGTAGAAATTAAAATATCCTGTGGTGCCTCTCCTGCTCCAAGTCGGCCCGTTTGATGTCCTACCCCCCTTAAGATTCAGATTTCAGTACGAAATGGTGGTCTAGATCCAGTTAAATTGACTTTTTTTTGTATTACCACAGACACAATAAGAACGAACGTATACTGATCGTTGTCACTAGGAAAAACAGAACAGAGTAATATCTGCCAAAAACCAGAGACTAATTACATAATGTCAAAGGTAACATTTCCTTCCCTGTTCATGTATACACATATCTTACTAAACAAACAACGTAAACATAGTAATATCAATTCGTACTCTTTTCTTGTGTTTCCAGCACAGAATTATATTTAGCTTTCAGAATACGTCCAGATAATGTAAACAGATGAGCTACTGTGTCCTGTATTCTTGTGATGGCCATTTGTGCAAGCTGTTTTATGTTTTTAAATATTGTAGTTATCAGGAAACATACCACGGCTAAATTTTTTGCATACGCCAGGTACAGCCAGCAAGGAGCACTGCTGTCGCAGCGTCTGCGCGACATCGCCGCCTCCAGCGGCGACTCCACGGCTTCCGACGAGTCGGGCAGCAGCGAGGAGAAGCCGACGGAGAGCGAGGACGCCGAGCAGGTGGTGGGCGCCGACCCGCCGGGCCCCAGCGTCGCGCAGGTCAAGCCGCAGGCGCTCGCGCTCGCCGGACCCGGGGGCGTGGCCGCCGCCGCCCCCATGGGCACGGCGCTCGTCGGTCCCGGCGGACTCGCCGTCGCCGCCCCCGCCGCCACCGCAATCGCCGGCCCCGCGGGCGGCACCCCTCCCATCGGGATAGTCCCGGCGTCGCAGGCCTACAAGCAGTACCTGGAGGCCCAGAAGGTAGTCGAGAACCACAGGAAGCAGCAGCAGCAGCAACAGCAGAACCGTAGACCCGCCTTCATCGCATACAACGCGTAGAGCATACGAAAGGGAATCAACATAATACTTCTGAAGGCTTCCTAGTCCATTTTACCACTGAATCCTACGAAATTCCTTAACAGAAAGTTGCTATTTGTGTTAAAATGCCGCCCCCTCCCTACCACCCTCCCCACAGATCCACACACATGCCTTTGTTATCATTGATATATCGATGCCCTGCGTTACTAAGGTTCCTTTCCTGACGAAGCATCGAAGTCTCCACTGTACTTGTGTCAGAATACAATTCGTTCGCACAAAAATATCTGACAAAAAAGTTAGTAGTAGACCGGAGACCCTTCCACTCCACCTAACAGTACAAATGACTGCCTTGGAGTTTCTGTATCCACGTCAGTCAAACAAAGGACACGCAGTATTCTTCAGGCGTGAGAATTGAAACAAACACTTACTGTTATTCTCCTTAACCGCGAGTACATGAAATCTGAGTTCCTTACTTCTGACGTGTCTTGTTTATAAAAATACAAGAATTGTCGTTCAACTCTCAATAGTTTTGCTTCTTTTCAACTGAAATGGTGTTCTACAAGTTTTGTAAATTTCATTTCAATAATTGTTTTTATGTTCATTAGACAGCGGCAACTTTCCAGCCCCATATTCCTTCCATACACGATCCCATGTCGAGCTTTCAGGATAGTCCAGTGCTCTGAGATGGCCTTCGACTAAACGTGCTTCCTATTTGGGTGCAGTCCGCAGCCACTGCAGCTGACCTGCAGTCTCAACTTATGACAGGGCCTCAGCTCTCGGTCAGGACAGGACAGCTTGTGACGTTTGTGAATTTTAATGACATCTTAGTATTTTTAACAGGGAGTGACTTCCGTTTCGACAGATGACTGTCATCACGTAGCGACTATTTGACATTTACTACACAGCAAGACGAACTGTGTGACTTACTTTGTGTAGAGACTGCATCAGCTGTTGTGATTTCATTAGAAATTTTGCTGTCAGAAAGCACCTTTTATTTATACTTTTTTATTGTGAATATTGCAGCTTGAGTGAGAGTGAAAATTGTAATTCAGACGTTACTATAGTGGCGTGTGAAATCTTAAATAAAATTGTTGCTAAATGCTAAAACAGTTGTTTCTTTCTATCTGCTCTTTATATCAAATTCGCTATCTCCTCTAACATAAAAACGTATTGCCTGCCTATTCCTACTGACCAATAAAAATTTGTATACTAACTTCTCACAACAATGTCTTACCCCACTTATGTGGTGCGAAAGCAACAAGTTTGCTTTGCTGCGTAATGTAAACATTTTTTCCCGGAGAACTTGCAAATATAGAAATATTTTAGCTTCGATAAAGGGATACATTTTGTTTATCTATGAATGTACCTTGTGCTAAATTTCTCGCGTAAAAATTATAGAAGTACAGGTGACATTAATGGCCGCCAGCACAAATCATCTCCCACCTTGCACATCGTTTTAGACATTTAGACAGTGTTGTTACTAACGTTCTTCTTTATCACTGCATTTATCTGATGCGAAATGTGTCCTCAATTCAGCTGTTTGTAAAACAACAATCTACTAATTCATGCTGACCACAGTAAACTGTGCTGTAAAGTTATCTTGTGCTGAGATACACCCATTAGCCCGTAACATTACGTTCGAAATCATAATGAACTGAGGTGCGTGTTCTGTGGATCTACAGTCACAGACAGAAAATATGGTACCTGAAAATTCTAGACAGTATTATCGAATTTTTGTCTTGCTAGGTTCTCCTGCAGTCAGCTGCGATCTGCTCCCTCCGCGGAAACAAATTTCGATAGACATTTGGGGGTCGTTAAAATGGTATTTAGGTAATTATGGTATTTAGGTAATTATTCCGCAGTCATTCATTTCTTTTGCTCTCTGGCGGGCCAAAAATCGTTTTTCGCGTAAGTGCCGTTAAATGATGTGCAACACACGAAATACTAGGTAGTAATTGCATAAATAACAGTTTCTATATTTTAAGCTCTCATTCAACCTTTGGAATTCTCATCAGGGATGCCACACTCATTCATTCACATATTACTTTTACTATCGAGTTCAGTATTTGAAATATACTATACAGTGCTTAATACTTTACTTTAATTTGTTGTTATTCTTCATCTGGCACCTGGTCATCCTAAATTTGCCCGTACATCAAACTTTTGTAATCAGCCAAAAGGCAAGATATGGATATACTCTAGCTACAGGATAAATAGCAAGTGAAACGGAAATAAGAGTATGAGTTTGTTTCTAATACTGAAAATAAAGTATATTTCATATCTGAAAAGACGGAGTCCTGTGCAGAAGATGAAAAAAGAAATTTAGGAAAAAACAAATGCGATACTCATCATCTTTGCTGCCAAGGAAGACATCCTCCAAGTAACCATTGTGTCTGACACTCATAAATGCTCAATTTAGTTGTTGGCTCACTTTGGAACTAATAATTGTGGTTATGGATTTATTACGTTGTTGTCTGACAAAAGAATATTGTTAATTTAATGATGATAATGACGACAAAATAAACATTAACAATGGACTTTCAGTAGCGAGAGCCGTAAGCAGATGACAATTCCAGATTTGTAGGCAGCGTCCCTCGATGTGCACATCGGTCAGCACGGAGCGGTGCAGGCAGTCCTCCATTAGCAACAATGACTCATAACTGAATGTCATCGCTTGCACCCACAGACAAAGTCACGTGTGACTCGTCCGTCAACACGCGGCAAAGGGCCTCAAGCAAGGAGGCACATGGAAGTATCCCATGTTAGGAGAAACATGCGCTCACATTGAGGAGGTTTTCTGTGTCCGTTAGCAGGCAGAACTGTGTAGGCTCATGAACCATTTTAACACTCTCTGGGCTGTTACCAAGACACAACGATGAAGGACTTTTAGTGTGTAGCAGTGAGGCAGCCTATATACAAAGTAATATGACCAGCTAATTTTTAATAAAAATTTAGAAAAGAACAATAAAATAAATGTCGTGTGACTAGGGCCTCCCGTCGGGTAGACCGTTCGCCGGGTGCAACTCTTTCGATTTGACGCCACTTCGGCAACTTGCGCGTCGATGTGGATGAAATGATGATGATTAGGACAACACAACACCCAGTCCCTGAGCGGAGAAAATCTTCGACCCAGCCGGAAATCGCACCCGGACCCTTAGGATTGACATCCTGTCGCGCTGACCATTCAGCTACCGGGGGCGGACAAAAGAACAATGATACTGTACTATGAGGACCGAAGGAAATGCTTCATATATGAGGATTACTGTTAAGTACATGAAAAATTTCAGTAAAGCTATACACTTATAGAACAACTGAATTTTGGAGGCAGCTGAGATGTTTCACAATGCGCAAGTGGGTAGTAATAAACATAAGACTTGATACCACCCAGATACAGACAACAATCAGCCAAAACAGTTTGTAAAGGAAGACTAACGTACCTAAATAGGTGCAGTTGTACTACACTCTCCAGATATTATCGTATACTCAAAAAACTACCCAAGAATACCACAATAGTGTTTGATGTAATAACTAAAGATAGAAGTATTGTTGTAATATAACAACGAAAACTTCATGATCTAAGGTACAGTTATAATGGAACAGATTTACATATTTACATTTCTGTTACTACAACAGCAAGTAATAATTCGCCAAGTAGAGGAGTTGTACAAGAATATGGAAATACCTCTGGAATGCTTGCCTGAACGTAAATACAGATGCTAACCAAGCCTGCTGCTTGTTCTGTTGCTGTTCACGACGAACGGCACCTGTGCGGTGTCCTCAGTAGGTTGCAAAAGTCAGTTGTGGTCACAGTAGTGCCGTGAGTAGTCGTGAGAGCGTTGTGTCGGAGCCAAGTGAATTCGAGCATTCGCAGATTGTTTATGCTCGTTTTGTGGGCGCTTCCGTAATCAAGGTAGCCGAAGTATTCGGTGTTTCAAGAGGTACCTAATCGAAGATTTACACTGCATAAAGGGAAAGCGGAGAAACATCATCCGCTAAATCACGAATGTGCCGAAAAATTAGAGCACAACAGCTGGAAAACTCAGTACAGAACTAAATTTCGCGCTCGCAAACCCTATCAGCACCAAAAACAACACGCGGGGAGCTCTATGTGGTGGGAATGGGAAGGCAAGCTGGAATTCCAAAACCACTTGTCAGTGACTCAAATGCCCGCAACAGAAAAACGTGGCGCCGAAGCCACAGAACCTAGGTTACGGAGCAATGGAGAAAAGTCGTTTGATCTGTTGGCCTCGTTTCTCTCTGTTTACAATTCCTGGTCGAGCGTACGTCCCAAGAGTGAAACATGGCGGAGGTTCGGTGATGATATGGGCAGCCGTATCGTGGTATTCCAAGCATCCCATGGCTATTCTGCAAGTTCACATTACTGCCAAAGATTATGTGACCATTTCGGCTTATCTGGTACAGAATTTGTTCTCCAAATGTGACATCTGGAAGCTGTTTTGAGTGCCAACGGGTTTCCTGGACCATATTACATATGGCAATGTGACGTGTTTTTGGTGTTTCCGTATTTTTATCAAACACTTGTATCATTACGAGCATCATTGCCATACCCGCATTGGTATTAAAGCAGTCTTATGTAGATTATCTTCGCGATTTACGAGTACCTACAAGCAGGGAAGATGTTGGCATGCTTAAATTAGCCGATCTGTAATTATAAGAAACCATTGCCCGATCTGGTAACCATGGAAAATAACGTTTTTGAGATGAATTAGACTGAATTCTCTTAGATGCTCTGAGGCGATATGAAGCTTTCCACTCTTTCACTTTTAACTCAGCGTCATCATTGTCAGAGAAGTTCAAGATCATATCGGCAGTAATAATTTGAGGCTCGAGATGGCATACAGGAAAACATTGGCCATCTAGAAATACCCATAATGAGTTTCATTAGTTGATACTAATTTTTAATGACCTGGAGCACTGTACCATAATAATTTCGTCAATAATCTCAGGCAAAGTTTTCTTTACACAAGTTGTTACTGTGTGACACAAATTTTTGCTAATGAAATTCGTTACTATCTACGTCTCATTCAAAGAGAAATTTCTTGTGCCTCTGTTCTGCATCGACGCATGATTGGCATCGTTATGAACGGATTTGTCAGGGTTAATTTAAGGGGTGACCGGGTGCCGTTCCCGTCGCCACCTCATTACCCATCGGGACGTAATATGCGTGCCTCAATTGCCTGCATGAAGAAGTGGGCGAAAGTTTTCTAAACGTTTGTGAATCAACTGAGGCACGACTTGGGAACCTGTCACGTATTCACCTAAATGCGATGCGGAAAACTGCCTAAAAGCCACATCCATGCTGGCCGGCACACCGACCGTCGTCGTTAATCCACAGGGCTGATTCGATCCGGGGCCGGTAAACTTCCTCGTTCCGGAAGCCGCGCTTTGATATGCACAGCTCTCCGGGCGCGCTGTACACGCGCTACTTTGTGATAAAATTTTAATTTATGATACAACTTATCGATTATTTCTGCACATAGCATAATTTTCAATGCAAGCAGATAGACTCTTCATTTTCTGGAGTTCTTAATGACAGATTTTAAAGGAGTACGCAAAGCTATTCGACAACGAAGTGAGATTTACGAGGAGATACGGCTGTTGTATTTGTGGACAACAAACCCTAGCAATGGTCTTATAATAACTTAAAGACTAGTATGAAATGCATTCAACTTAATTTATAGCATGTAAATCGTGTGAAGCGTGTGTTTAGTTGGGTAAGCGTATAAGACGAGGTTTCAGTCCCAGTCACGTGCATGAATTTTCCGACCGCTTAACCCTTCCCGCGCCGTACCTGATAAATGGCAGATTTCACCGCAGTTCAGAGGTCACATTAAAATGTGAGTCCCTGCAGTTGGAGGCAACGGGATACAACCTCCAGTACGATCGGACATAATAAAACACTGTGGTGTTCATTCACAGTTCTACATTCTATGACAGCAATATGAAGCGTGAAATGGTGTTATATTATGTATACCCCATTAGTCCTGTGTTTCTACTTGATCGGTCCGCAAAACTCATAACAATTAAAGAGAGACATTGAATCAGCTGTTATATTCGTAGGCAATTGACAGTTTTATTGGAGAGTCTGATGTGCATGCAGACTTATTTATCTCACCTAGGACATTTTACGAAGTAAGTTTCCACCACTAATCCCTGAAACAATCGGCATATCTAAAATAAAGACTCAGCAGATTAAACAAACGAACGAAACCACACCATCACATACATGCAGACACACTGCACACAGAATACGATTGATGGCAAAAATAAAACATGCACCACAACCAAAAGAAAGTACGTGATAGAAGCACTGAGTGTAAAATGATTGATTCGATACAGAAACATATCCCAAAACTGAAAGCAAAACCAGACACATATCAACAGTGTAGTACCTACCAGGTCATTTGCAGGAAATATGAGGAAATGTAGCCGGCCGGTGTAGCCGTGCGGTTCTAGGCGCTTCAGTCTCTAACCGCGTGACCGCTACGGTCGCAGGTTCGAATCCTGCCTGGGGCATGGGTGTGTGTGATGTCCTTAGGTTAGTTAGGTTTAAGTAGTTCTAAGTTCTAGGGGACTGATGACCACAGATGTTAAGTCCCAAAGTGCTCAGAGCCATTTGAACCACTTTTTTGATAAAATGTACATCTGGGTGACAGGTAGAACGTTCGACACAAGGTATAAAGGGCACACCGTCACATGTAAATACAGCAGAAACCATTCAACATACGCAGATCACCTTAAGCAGGAGTATCATAGGCCAAGCACAGTAAAACTCACTTGAGCGTCATAAAAATTGGTAAAAACAGACATCACCTCACTTTTCACAGAAACTGCAACAAGACATAAGAGACAACTATTTAACAACCAGATAAATTTTGGAAGCCAGACACTGTACAAAATCATTGAACATACCATGTAAAACTTAGGCTTCCAACCCTTCAAATGTTCAAACGTGTGTGAATTCCTAAGGGACCAAACTGCTGAGGTCATCGGTCCCTAGACACGACTTGAACTAACTTATGCTAAGAACAACGCACACACCCATGCCCGATGGAGGACTCGAACCTCCGACGGGAGAGACCGCGCAATCCGTGACACGGCGCCTCAGACCGCGCGGCCACTTCGCGCGGCTCCTACCCATCATCAGTTCATATGGTGAGTAACCTGTGGCATTGCTTTTTATACTGTTCAGTACATTTTCAAACGATTGCACATATTCCGTCCATCTAGAATGTTTAGTACTTGGATGGGTTCGACACAAACGTCAAGTCTCACGCATACAGAGCTCGCAGTGGTTAGTTACCGAGTTATAGAAAGATATTTCGCTATGCCTGGTCACTTATCTAGTCATAAATTCATTCCACATGTTTGAAGTTAACTGCTATCCGTTGTCAGGCAATAATCTCTCTGTTTTTACTACCTTCGAGAAGTTAGAAGTCTGCAGTCCGGCAATCAGAATTTTGCTATTAGCCTTACGGACCGGCTACAGTGTGGTAACCTGATACATCTACGACATTTTTTGGATTCATCAGTCTTCTGACTGGTTTGATGCAGCACGCCACAAATTCCTGTCGTGTGCCAACCTCTTTATCTCAGAGTAGCCCCTGCAACCTACGTTCTCAATTATTTTCTAGATGTATTCCAATCCCTATCTGCCTCAACGGTTTTCGCCCTCTACAGCTCCCTCTAGAACCACGGAAGTGTCTGTTATCCTTGTCATCATCATCATCATCATCATCATCATCATTTAAGACTGATTATGCCTTTCAGCGTTCAGTCTGGAGCATAGTCCCCCTTATAAAATTCCTCCATGATCCCCTATTCAGTGCTAACATTGGTGCTTCTGATGTTAAACCTATTACTTCAAAATCATTCTTAACCTAATCCAGGTACCTTCTCCTTGGTCTGCTCCGACTCCTCCTACCCTCTACTGCTGAACCCATGAGTCTCTTGGGTAACCTTGCTTCTCCCATGCGTGTAACATGACCCCACCATCTAAGCCTGTTCGCCCTGACTGCTACATCTATAGAGTTCATTCCCAGTTTTCCTTTGATTTTCTCATTGTGGACACCCTCCTGCCATTGTTCCCATCTACTAGTACCTGCAATCATCCTAGCTACTTTCATATCCGTAACCTCAACCTTGTTGATAAGATAACCTGAATCCACCCAGCTTTCGCTCCCATACAACAAAGTTGGTCGAAAGATTGAACGGTGCACAGATAACTTAGTCTTGGTACTGACTTCCTTCTTGCAGAAGAGAGTAGATCGTAGCTGAGCGCTCACTGCATTAGCTTTGCTACACCTCGCTTCCAGTTCTTTCACGATGTTACCATCCTGTGAGAATATGCATCCTAAGTACTTGAAACCGTCCACCTGTTCTAACTTTGTTCCTCCTATTTGGCATTCAATCCGTTTATATTTCTTTCCCACTGACATTACTTTCGTTTTGGAGATGCTAATCCTCATACCATAATCCTTAAATTTCTGATCTAGCTCTGATATATTACTTTGCAAACTTTCAATCGAATCTGCCATCACAACTAAGTCATCCGCATATGCAAGACTGCTTATTTTGTGTTCACATATCTTAATCTCACCCAGCCAGTCTATTGTTTTCAACATACAATCCATAAATAATATGAACAGCAGTGGAGACAGGTTGCAGCCTTGTCTTACCCCTGCAACTAGTCTGAACCATGAACTCAATTTACCGTCAACTCTAACTGCTGCCTGACTGAGTTGTCAGTGTTTTCCAAATATTTTTTTCCTCTACGACTCTGCACAGAATCCTCATTCCTTACATTATTAGTCCACCTAATTTTCTACGTTCGTCAGTAGCACCACATCTCAGATGCTTAGGTCCTCTTCTGTTTCCGTTTTCCCACTGCTCGTGTTTCACTGCCATAAAATGATGCGCTCCAAACGTACATTCTCAGAAATTTCTTCTTCAAATTAAGGCCCATGTTTGATATTAACAGATTTCTCTTGGTCAGGAATGCCATTTTTGCCAGTGCTAGTCTGCTTTTGATGTCCTCCTCGCTCCGTCCGTCATTGGTTACTTTGCTGCCTAGGAAGCAGAACTCGTTAACTTCATCTACTTCGTGACCATAAATCCCCATGTTAAGTTTCTCGCTGTTCTCATTTCTGCTGCTTTCGTCTTTCTTTAATTTATTTTCAATCGCTATTCTGTACTCATTAGACTGTTCATTCCATTCGGCAGATCATGTAATTCTTCTTCTCATTCACTCAGTCTTCATCGAATGTTGTTATTGTTATCCTTTCACCTCAAATTTTAATTCCAGTCTTGAACCTTTCCTTTATTTCATTCATTGCTTCTTCGATGTACAGATGGAACAGTAGGGATGAAAGACCACATGCCTGTCTTATACCCTCCTTAATCCGAGCTCTTCTTTCTTGGTCGTCCACTCTTATTATTCCCTCTTCGCTCTTGTACATATTGTACATTATCCGTCTCTCCCTATAGCTTACTCCTATTTTTCTCGGTATTTCGAACATCTTGCACCAATTTACATTGTCGAACGCTTTGTCCAGGTCAATAAATCCCAAGAACGTGTCTTCATATTTCTTTAGCTTTGCTTCCATTATCAATCGCAATGTCAGAATTACCTCCATGGTGCCCTTACCTTTCCTAAAGCCAAACTGATCTCATCTTACACATCCACGATTTTCTTTTCCATTCTTCTGTATACTATTCCTGTCAGCAACTTGGATGCATGAGCTGTTAAGCTGACTGTGCGGTAATTCTTCTGTGATTGTCCTTTTTAGAGATGTTCATTCCTATTCAACTGTACTGCCTACTGAGCTAATCCTTATTGTTATATCTATAGCCTTAGAGAACTTCAAGCGTGTCTCGTCTTTCCTAAGTACTTCAGTATCCCACTTCTTTGTGAGTTGATTCTTCCTGACTAATCTCTTAAATTTAAGCGTACTCTTCATCACTACTACATTGTGGTCTAAGTCTATATCTGCTCCTGGGTACGCCTTACAATCTAGTATCTGATTTCGGAATCTCTGCCTGACCATGATGTAATCTAACTGAAATATTCCCGTATCACCAGGCCTTTTCCAAGTATACCGCCCTCTCTTGTGATTCATGAACAGAGTATTCACTATTACTAGCTGAAATTTATTACAGAACTCAGTTAGTCTTTCTCCTCTCTCATTCCGTGTCCCAGGTCCATATTCTCCTGTAAATTTTCCTTCTACTCCTTCTCTTACAACTGTATTCCAGTCTCCCATGACTATTCGATTTTCATCTCCATTTACGTTCTGTGTTACACTTTCATTATCCTCATATGTGAAGAGATAGAGAATATGTCTTCATCTTCACCTTGCGACGTCGGCATGCATACCTAAAACTACGCTTACAAATATATAATTCATGTCATAGCGTTCGGTTGGCAGAGATTCGAAACTGTCCACAGTTCTTCCACTTTACTGGGAATAAAACTTCGCATTTCGCCTGGTTGAGTCACGGTGAAATGGCTCACCCTCTGACACCTGTCACATCCCACTAGTTGTTTTTAGTACCCTCCTAGATAACATATTAATATGTACATATTCATCTAACAGTTCCATACACGGCTTTCCCCCGTAATATCCATAGCTTTCATGTATACATTCCTTAAGATTCTCAGCTTATTTATTGTAAAACGCAATCTCCGAACATCCCTTTTCTCATCCCGTTTTCGAAGTAAAACTCCCTTATAAATCAGACATAACGCGGTATCTTTTCATATTCTTAGCTGTTATATTTAGTTTTTCTAACTTTAAGTTCTGGATCCTTATTCTGCGCTCGGTGCGTATACCTACAGACCCCCGAATATCCTTTTCCCCTTCACTCACCCATCGTTCGGAATCATTATTATGATCCAGTATTTTATTTAATGCTTCGTCAATTTCTTTTTTAGTCAACTTTTGTGACGAACCCGGTTCTTTGGTTTTTCATAACACTTCTTCGACATTTCGGTTTCCAACAAGAGCAGAAGGGAGATCTCACCACTATCCACTGGTACTTAGATATCTACAGAGAAAACGCTAAAATTACGTTTCACCTCTACGGCGGACAATTTAATTTGAAGTCAACAGTTCAGAAGAAGAGGAAAACGATTGAGAGCCATAACCTAAAATGTACAAAAATGAGGAAGATAAGTGTTAGATAAGCAGCAACGGTGTAAGCACACGTCACGCCCTGATTTCTGGTATTAATAATTATACAGTGTCGTAATTCTATGGGTAGTTAGTTAGTCAGTTAGTTAGTTACATGTTCCAGGGATCATTTCGCACGATGTATCGTTTTACATTCGCATCACAAGTTAATTTGTACATACGGTTACATTATGAACATTTCTAAGTACTGCATTTCTTTTTTTACAAGAAAGAAAAAAGACAAACGGATGTGTGTCAGTAATACCAAACCAAGAACTTTTACAAATTCCAGTAACAGAAATTCTTCTACGGAATGGAACGAGTTTTCAAGGAGAAACTTTCTCAGTTTGTTACTAAATTTTACTTTGCTGTTCAAAAAAAAAATGTTCAAATGTGTGTGAAATCTTATGGGACTTAACTGCTAAAGTCATCAGTCCCTAAGCTTACACACTACTGAACCTAAATTATCCAATGGACAAACACACACATCCATGTCCGAGGGAGGACTCGAACCTCAGCCGGAACGAGCCACACAGTCCATGACTACAGCGCCCTGAGACCGCTCGGCTAATCCCTCGCGCCTTACTTTGCATCTGTCAGGCATTTTATGTCATAGGGTAAGTGATCAAACATATTTGTTGAGGCATTGTGAACTCCTTTTTACGCTAAAAATAACCTTAACACGGAGTAATGAATGTCATTTTTCCTTCTGGTATTGTAATTATGTACCTCGTTGTTCCTTTTGAACAGTAGTGGATTATTTACAACAAACTTCATGAGGGAATAAAGACACTGTGAATCAGCAGTCAGAATGCCCAACTCCTTAAACCAGTGTCTATAAGATGATCATGGTTGAGCACCACATGTTATTCTTTCAGCACGTTTGTGTCCAGTAAAGACTTTCTTTCTTAAAGATGAGTTACCAAGAACATTGTTCCGTACGATATTATTGAATGAAAATAAGCAGGATATGTCAACTTACTGATTTGTCTCTCCCCAAGATTTGCAGTGATTCTAAGATCAGATTGGCTAGACTAAGTTGCTTTAGGAGCTCCAAAATGTGTTTTCTTTCAATTGAAATTCTTGTCAATATTGAGCCCTAAGAATTTTGAAGTTTCCATCCTATTTATTATTTCCTCGCCACGTGTTACACTTATCATTGGTGTAGTACCTCTAGATGTGGAGAACTGATTATGTTGAGTCGTTTTAAAATTGATGGTGAGATCATTCACAGAAAACCAGTCAACGATACTTTTAAGAACTGTGTTTACCATTTTTTCTGTTTGTGTACATATGCTTGGATTGATTACTGTAGTGGTGTCATATGCAAAAAGAACTAATTCTGCTTGTTGTATATTACGTGGAATATCGTTTACATATATGAGGAACAGTAGTGGACCTAATATTGAACCTTGGGGAACAACATTGGTGATTTCTCCCCAGTCAGAATTATGTCTGTGGTCTACATTGCTTGAATTAGTATGTACAGCTTTCTGCACTCTTTTGGTTAGATATGACATTATCCTGGGTGGCCATAGCATCAGTCCCATAAAATGTCAATTAGTTAGTAGAATAATGCGATTCATACAGTCAAACGCCTGAGAGTGGTCGCAGAAGATTCCAGTCAACTGTGACTCATCATTTATAGCCCTTTCATTCAGTTCATTAGTGATAATGTCTTGTTCTGTGGCTGGTTGTACTGTCTCTCCTTTCACAACATTCTATGTAGCTTTAAATCTGTTGTCATAAGTACTGAGTTCTGGCATTATGTGCGTGTTCCTTGATTTTTTAATGACAGTGTAGGAAGCACACACCACGCCCTGATTTCTGGTATTAATAATTATGTTGTTGTTGTGGTCTTCAGTTCAGAGACTGGTTTGATGCAGCTCTCCATGCAACTCTATCCTGTGCAAGCTTCTTCATCTCCCAGTACCTATTGCAACCTACATCCTTCTGAATCTGTTTAGTGCAATCATCTCTTGGTTTCCCTCTACGATTTTTAGCCTACACGCTGCCTTCCAATACTAAATTTGCGATACCTTGATGCCTCAGAATATGTCCTACCAACCGATCCCTTCTTCTAGTCAGGTTGTGCCACAAATTTGTCTTCTCCCCAATTCTGTTCAATACCTCCTTATTAGTTACGTGATCTACCCATCTAACCTCTAGCATTCTTCTGTAGCACACATGTCGAAAGCTTCTATTCTCTTTTTATCTAAACCATTTATCGTACACGTTTCACTTCCATACATGGCTACACTCCACACAAATACTTTCAGAAACGACTTCCTGACACTTAAATCTATACTCGATGTTAACAAATTTCTCTTTTTTCAGAAACGCTTTCCTTGCTATTGCCAGTCTACATTTTATATCCTCTCTACTACGACCATCGTCAGTTATTTTGCTCCCAAATGTCAATACTCTACTACTTTAAGTGTCTCATTTCCTAATCTAATTCCCTCAGCATTACCCGAGTTAATTCGACTACATTCCATTATCCTCGTTTTGCTTTTGTTGATGTTCATCTTATATCCTCCTTTCAAGACACTGTCCATTCCGTTCAACTGCTCTTCCAAGTCATTTGCTGTCTCTGACAGAATTACAATGTCATCGGCGAACCTCAAAGTTTTTATTTCTTCTCCATGGATTTTAATATCTACTCTGAATTTTTCTTTTGTTTCCTTTACTGCTTGCTCAATATACAGATTGAATAACATCGGGGAGAGGCTACAACCCTGTCTCACTCCCTTCCCAACCACTGCTTGCCTTTCGTGCCCCTCGACTCTTATAGCTGCTATCTGGTTTCTGAGCAAATTGTAAATAGCCTTCCGCTCCCTGTATTTTACCCCTGGCACATTCAGAATTTGAAATAGAGTATTCTAGTCAACATTGTCAAAAGCTTTCTCTAAGTCTACAAATGCTAGAAACGTAGGTTTGCCTTTCCTTAATCTATTTTCTAAGATAAGTCGTCGGGTCAGTATTGCCTGACGTGTTCCAACATTTCTACGGAATCCAAACTGATCTTCCCCAAGGTCGGCTTCTACAAGTTTTTCCATTCGTCTGTAGAGAATTCGTGTTAGCATTTTGCAACTGTGACTTATTAAACTGAGAGTTCGGTAATTTTCACATCTGTCAACACCTGCTTTCTTTGGGATTGGAATTATTATATTCGTCTTGAAGTCTGAGGGCATTTCGCCTGTCTCATACATCTTGCTCACCAGACGGTAGAGTTTTGTCAGGGCTGGCTCTCCCATGGCTATCAATAGTTCTAATGGAATGTTGTCTACTCCCGGGGCCTTGTTTCGACTCAGGTCTTTCAGTGTTCTGTCAAACTCTTCACGCAGTATTATATCTCCCATTTGATCTTCATCTACATCCTCTTCCATTACCATAATATTGTCCTCAAGAACATCGCCCTTGTATAGACCCTCTATATACTCCTTCCACCTTTCTGCTTTCCTTTCTTTGCTTACAACTGGGTTTCCATCTGAGCTCTTGATATTCATGCAAGTGGTTCTCTTTTCTCCAAAGGTCTGTTTAATTTTACTGTAGGCAGTAGCTATCCTACCCCTAGTGAAATATGCCTCTACATCCCTACATTTGTCGTCTAGCCATCCCTGCTTAGGCATTTTGCACTTCTTGTCGATTTCATTTTTGAGACATTTGTATTCCTTTTTGCCTTCTTCATTTACTGCATTTTTATATTTTCTCCTTTCATCAATTAAATTCAATATTTCTTCTGTTACCCAAGATTTACACTAGCCCTCGTCTTTTTACCTACTTGATCGTCTACTGCCTTCACTATTTCACCTCTCAAAGCTCCCCAGTCTTCTTCTACTGTATTTCTTCCCCAATTACTGTTAATCGTTCCTGAAACTCTTTACAACCTCTGGTTCTATCAGTTTATCCAGGTCCCATCTCCTTAAATTCCCACCTTTTTGCAGTTTCTTTAGCTTTAATCTACAGTTCATAACCAATAGTTTGTGGTCAGAGTCCACATCTGTCCCTGGAAATGTCTTACCATTTAAACCCTGGTTCCTAAATCTCTGTGTGGCCATTATATAATCTAACTGAAACCTGTCAGTATCTCCAGGCTTCATCCATGTATAGATCCTTCTTTTATGATTCTTGAACCATTAATAACTATACAGTATCTTAATTATATGTGTCTGTATGCAAGAGATAAAAAAGACTACTGACTCGTTTTGGCAACCCATAAATATTTTAATAATAGTGTTATGACAAAAGGAATATGGCAGCTATGTTTGTACCTCGCTTGGTAACAAGTGGTCAGCGTACGCGTTCACTGGAGCTAAAACTCGCCGCAAAAGCAGCAGGAGTCCCGCTGTCGTATTACGTGCAGCGTCTACAATGCGAGTGCGTGCAGTGGCGCCGCACGGTACTGCCCGACCACCGGGAAACGCTGCCAGCATTGTCGAGGCGCCAACGCATTCGGCGCGTGCGGCTGTTGCGGGTGACGCCACAGGTTAACCTCACGTAGTGAGCGATACGATGCCAGTATAACGTTGACACTCAGAAGTGATGCAAGCAGTAAGCAGTAGGTATGGCGAAACAGTTATCACTCTGTGCAACGTTTGGATCATTTTTTTAACCTTACAAGACGCATAATACTGTAGTATCTGATAACAGAAAGGAGGCAACTATGTTGTTTTACTGTCTTTAGATAGTATAAGGAGTGACTAAGAAATTTCAGTTTGAGGGCACTGCTGCAATGTATATGCAACGTGGCCCGACTCCGATGCGAGTGTACAAGCACCGACATGTTGACAAGGGGTCAGTGTGGCATTCGTCTCTTTTCGACGAGCGTGCGGTAAATGCAGAAACCTGAACTACGGCGACGTTATTACCAAATGCGACCAAACGGAACCAAAGAGGTGTTATTCTTCTCTTGGCTGCCGAAGGAAAAACGCCGGTAGACATTGTAAAGAAACTGTTTCTCTACTTCTGAAAATAACCCCTTTTAAATAATAAAACATGACCTATACAAGGAATGTGACTACCCCTTTTAGTCATGGGCGAAAAAAAATAATTGGCACAGTCTTTGTCAGAACGTGCAGAATCTTATGAGGGGCCAATAAGACGCCAATTTTAATCTAAATATGGTATGCCAATGTTTACATTATAAAAAATAAATTAGGTAATTCAGTACAATTATGACATAGATTCGATAAATCACTTTAACGGGGGCCACATGAGCAATTAAAGTCAATATAATTCCAGTAAACCCGCAAAAGTAAAAAAAAAAAACTATTGTAGGGGTCTACATAGACATCGCGCATCTGCTAGATGCCCAGGAAATACGTAATTTTGTTTTGAAGCTGACAGCCAATGACAAAATAGGTGCAAAATTACTATTGGTGAGTTTTCAAGCAGTAATGGCGGACAGCATCAGCTGGTAATATACGTAATTTTATGGTAGTTAATTTTACTGCACAAAAAATTAAATATGTACTCCCTCCAAAAGAAGTTACACACAAACATTAAAATAAAATTATGATGAGCAGCAAAATGTCTGAGAAGAATTTTGAAAGAAAATTATTAATTTAAGTTTAGTTTGGCGGGTTTTCAACACTGTCAACAAGACGAAATAATGGAAAGAATATTTATTGGAACTAAACAAAATTGAACCTTGATATTGTGACAGTATTTTTAAAATAGATAATTTAATTGCAATTGCCTTTAATTTTGAAATGAGAGAGAGCGTAATAATTTTCTTTTAATGTCTTAACGGTTGCTGCAGGCAGTGCGATGACGTCAGCAGTGGTCCGCGCGGACGATGTGTGAAGTTAATCCTGGTTCGTGGCGTGAAGATAATGATGGATCCTCCTGTTTCATTAATATTCCAGGACGGCGGTGGTCCACGTCTCCGTTGTAGTCGAATCATCTGGCAGCACGGGCGCGATAACAATAGTTCCAGTGTGTGCGTTGTCGTTACACGCGCGACGTTTAATTATTAAAAGTTTATTAATCGCGCGGTGCGGGTAGGTCGGAATTATGCAATGTCTTTAGTATTTACGATATACAGCCGGTTAATGTCAATACTTCGCACAGTTCTTTCACGGTGTTGCCACAGGAAAACAGTCACATGTGTTTATCACTATAACAGTCCGTTAAACATCAGTTCAATTTACGTCGTCATCTTTAAGACAGTTTGGATGATATAATAAATGTTTGTTGATGAAATCACAGCACTGTTCTTTTATTTCACATTTTGGTTTGTTCCGCTTTCACGCAATTCTAACAGTTAGTGTCTCCACACGACAATGGTGTCTAGTTCACGGCTAATTGTCACGAGTTCACACAGTACGTAAAATTGTCACCGCAAACACTCGATATACTTTTCAGGTTTTACTGTTGACTTAATAATGCACGATCTCCTATTAACACAGCGGACGCACTGCACTTAATTGTTCCTCCGCGTATCACCGTCTTTCACGCCGAACTTTGCCACGTTTCTCCGTCCGCGAACAGGCCACGATACCACAACAACTCGCACGCTCTCTATCGATAGTCGTTCGCTCTCTCTCTGACACAGTAGTTCTCTTAGTCTAACCAAAGATTTACAAAGCATATAAAACCCGAATATTCATATTCGTACAATATAAAACATAAAACAGTAGCAAAATGAATGAAGAAACAATGTGAGGTATTAACAAATAAAGAATAGTTGAAATAAATGACACATACGTACTATGACAAGGTAATGCACAAAAGAAAAAAAATTATGGACTTTCGGGGAAAGCAATGTCTTTACAACATCCATAGGAGAATGAAGAAAATGTATGGGGCAGCATGTCTGTCGGAAACCATTGAATGGTTCATGACAGCGCACGTCCCCATATCGCAGATGTTGTAACGTAGAAGTTAAGCCATCTCAACTGGGAGACACTCCAGCATCCGCCCTATAGTCCTGATCTCTCGCCGTGCGATAATCACTATAATCACCCCTTCGGTCCCTTAAAAAAGGCCTGGAAGAGTCGACCATTCCTGTCGGATGAGCACGCGCAGCAGACAGTTGCGGACTAATGATTGCCTCAATGGTCCCGGCGATTTTGCCTGACTGGGATACCGATTCCGGACTGTACGGCTTGCCAACAGAGATTCCTTAATTGCCCTTTATATTTAGTAAGACAATGACGTACGTAATACTTACGTACAGTACATTACTATTGACAGCAATATAACGTCGGTGCATAATCATTGCTTACACCTCTGTTGTTAGATCTTCTTTCAGACATAGCGAACTCCTTATTCAGCGAGCTTGGTGCCAGCGTGCAGCAATTCTTGATATACCTCTTCATTGCCAAAGTACAATGTAACTTATTTCCTAAGCCTCGTGAAATTTTCCAAGTATGTCGTGCCGTCAACCGACATTTAAATGCAGTTTCTGTCTAATAACGTGTGTTATCTACCAAAAATTGTCAGTGTTGTAAGAAAGTCCTCGATAGCGCCTTTTGTTTAGCTTTATCACAGAATTATTATATAAATAAAAATTAATATTTTATATGATATAATTTTCATGTAATGAGACTAAAAAACAAAAAAAATAATTTCTCCTAGCACTATACAGATTCCTAACCCATTGCAGACAGTCGTGAAAATTTATTATTGTGAATTTGTAATACTTGTGAGAATACGTGAGAGATTTAAAACTAAAAACGTAGGGCGCATGCAATACACGATTGATGCATGAATTGTTCACCTCAATACCGATTGTGTGGTCACCACGTCTTTAGGTTTTAAATCTTGCAAGTATTTTCGTAGCTATTAAGAATTCAGAATAACGGATTTTCAAGACTGTATAGACTGAAGAAAATTTAAACTTTTTTTCTGCATCTGGTTTGCAAGTGGGTGGATTTACCTAATTTTGGGGTACTAAAAACACTGGTAAAGTCAGTTTTTCTCTATGACGTCACATTTCTTAGATACACATCTGAATAAAAAATGGTAATAGCAAAAATTGACACAATTAATTCAAACAAAAATACACGTTCAGAACGTTTGAAATCAATACTATTTTGAATGTATGTAGGGGCATGATGCCAATTAAAGGTCCAAATTTGTTCAGAAGATATTTTCACCTGTAATCGACTTTGGTTTTTTGAAAAATGCGACGACAGAGCTCTTCTGTTGTTTGCTGTTTCATCACTCTCCCTGACAAGACCCCAGCAGTAGTCATCCATCATCGAAGGGTTCCAATGGCCTTGGCAACGGTGTTCCATGTTAAGAATGTCTTGGTGAAAGCGTTCACCATGCTCATCGCTCCCAAATTTTCCGTAAAGAAATCAAGGTCTTTTCTGTTACCCAAAAAGCCCTTCACATTTACTTTAAAAGAAGACCAAGCAGCTAATTGGATATCTGTGAGTTTGGAATCAAAGGTTGGATCTTTCAGAAATTTTCTTATTTGTGGTCCAACAAATATACCCTCTTTCAGCTTTGCCTCATTTAATTTGGGAAACTTTATCCAGAGCTTTTAGAAACTTCTTGATAAGGTCCAACTTGATATGAAGGGGAGGCAAAATGATTCTATTGGAGTCAACCAGTGGGGTATTGTTGACATTTACGTTTCCAGCAACGTATGACTTCCATATAGGCGATTCTTTGACTGTGTAGTGGTTCTTGGTGTCACGGCTGAACAAAAGGCACAAAAAGCAGTAGTATTTCGCGAATCCAGCCTGTAAACCTGTAAGGAGTGCAACAACTTTAGAATCACAGCAAAGCTGCCATTCATGATCCTTATATTTGATTGCCTCCAGCAGCAAAGCCATAGCTTCATAAGTTTCTTTCATGTCAACTGCCTAAGCCAAAGGTACCAATGAAAATACATTGCCATTATGCAGTAGTACTGCTTACAAGTCACCATAAGAACAGTCAAAATACAATTTACATGCTTTCTTAACCAAATGAGTGATTGATTTTCTAAGGGCTTTTGGAGTGAATTTCCCACACACATAACAAAAGTTGTCGGATTGGTTTGAACAGGAACGAAATTTTCTAGTTGCCATTTTTCTTAGTGTAAGTTTTAAACACAAAATGTTTGCACTATCTTTCACAGGAAACACTCACTGAGGATCTCTTTCATACCACTGCCACTGGATTACCACTTCAACCATTTACCGACGATTTTTAGGCCTTCTAGCTCTCCTCTGCAAATCAAAAACAAACAATTAAACCTCAAAACATAAGAACTGCAAAAAGCGAAGTACTGAATACGAAAAATAAAAAACCTTTAAAGACTCAAAAATGGTACTTGCTAGAATATTTTGAACGGTACATTGCGATTCTGTACACCAAAATACCTACTAGTTCATGTATCACGTCCCAGATGCAAAATGGCTGTTGACTAGTGAAATTGGAGAGATTCAGGCTCACACGGGAACTTACCAGCAATCAGACATTCCTCAAATCATTTGCGACTCAACAGGAAAAGGGGGAAATGGCAGTGGTCCACAAAGTACCCTCCACCACACAGCAGACAAGAAACAGAGTTAGTGTTTCATTGTCATCCAGTTTCAAGCTACATCGAAATTGGGAAATCAATTGGAATATCTGTACCCAACTCATAAGACAGAAAAGAAAGAGATAATAATATTATCTTGGAACTCTTCCATTTGGCCCGTGTTTGCACAGAAAAACAGTAATATCACAAATTGAGCCGCCTTGATGCAAAACACCTTGCTTTTCGTTTATTTCTTTATTATCCCAAACTAGTTTCGGCGACAAATATCACCATCATCAGTGGTTTTTTTTAATCAAAAAACATGCTGTAGCATACAATAAATAAGGCAGTATGAAAGTATCAATATAACACTATATTTCAAAAGACGATTTGTAAAAATGTAATAATGTTTTACTGTGTTTGTACAACCACACCAGTTTCTGCATGTTTTAGATATTTCAAAAATCCACTGATGATGGTGATATTTGTCGCCGAAACTAGGTTGAGATAATAAAAAAATAAACGAAAAGAAAGAGATATTCATCTCTTCTTCCTCCCTCTCTCTGCTCAGCCGTACCCGGCGTGTGATTGTGGCACTGACGATGCTGCTCAGTGAACACATCACTGTCAAACAATGCGATTCGGGTGGCACTTGAGCGGTGCGCGAGGTGTACCACAGATAGTCAAACTCTACGCGCAAACACAAACGATTTGGAAGCAAAGCACTGTCGGCCGATCGCTGTGACCGAGCGGTTCTAGGCTTTTCGGTCCGGAACCGCGCTGCAGCTACGGTTGTTGTTGTTGTTGTGGTCTTCAGTCCTGAGACTGGTTTGATGCAGCTCTCCATGCTACTCTATCCTGTGCAAGCTTTTTCATCTCCCAGTACTTACTGCAACCTACATCCTTCTGAATCTGCTTAGTGTATTCATCTCTTGGTCTCCCTCTACGATTTTTACCCTCCACGCTGCCCTCCAATACTAAACTGGTGATCAGTTGATGCCTCAGAACATGTCCTACCAACCAATCCCTTCTTCTGGTCAAGTTGTGCCACAAACCTCTCTTCTCCCCAATCCTATTCAATACTTCCTCATTAGTTATGTGATCTACCCATCTAATCTTCAGCATTCTTCTGTAGCACCACATTTCGAAAGCTTCTATTCTCTTCTTGTCTAAACTATTTATCGTCCATGTTTCACTTCCATACATGGCTACACTCCATACGAATACTTTCAGAAATGACTTCCTGACACTTACATCAATACTGGATGTTAACAAATTTCTCTTCTTCAGAAACGCTTTCCTTGCCATTGCCAGCCTACATTTTATATCCTCTCTGCTCCGACCATCATCAGTTATTTTGCTCCCCAAATAGCAAAACTCCTTTACTACTTTAAGTGCCTCATTTCTTAATCTAATTCCCTCAGCATCACCCGACTTAATTAGACTACATTCCATTATCCTTGTTTCGCTTTTGTTGATGTTCCTCTTATATCCTCCTTTCAAGACACTGTCCATTCCATTCAACTGCTCTTCCAACTCCTTTGCTGTCTCTGACAGAATTACAATGCCATCGGCGAACCTCAAAGTTTTTATTTCTTCTCCATGAATTTTAATACCTACTCCTAATTTTTCTTTTGTTTCCTTTACTGCTTGCTCAATATACAGATTGAACAACATCGGGGAGAGGCTACAACCCTGTCTTACTCCCTTCCCAACCACTGCTTCCCTTTCATGTCCCTCGACTCTTACAACTGCCATCTGGTTTCTGTACAAATTGTAAATAGCCTTTCGCTCCCTGTATTTTACCCCTGCCACGTTTAGAATTTGAAAGAGAGTATTCCAGTCAACATTGTCAAAAAACTTTCCCTAAGTCTACAAATGCTAGAAACGTAGGTTTGCCTTTCCTTAATCTTTCTTCTAAGATAAGTCGTAAGGTCAGTATTGCCTCACGTGTTCCAGTGTTTCTACGGAATCCAAACTGATCTTCCCCGAGGTTGGCTGCTACGGTAGCAGGTTCGAATCCTGCCTCGGGCGTGGATGTGTGTGATGTCCTTAGGTTAGTCAGGTTTAAGTAGTTCTAAGTTCTATGGGACTGATGACTTCAGATGTTAAGTCCCATAGTGCTCAGAGCCATTTGAAGCATTTGGAAGCACTGTCATGTTGCTGACAGCAATACGGTGTCGTGCAGGTTGCGTTCTAAGCCGCGCGGTACCCTGTGCTGAGGATACTTACGTAGACGCGATAGTGCGTAGAAGTGTTCTGAGGTAGCACTAAGCTAAGTGGAATTTATTAAGCTAACTGGCACAGAGCAGCCGTCCGTCGCCATCCAGGTGAACAGCGCGTGAAAATACGGGAAGTGACGCGTTTAGCGAGTTACTTGCTAGATTTCGGTAGGAATTAGGCTATTCCAAATTCCGATACTATTCTATCTTATGGCGACAGTAGTTTGTAGAACCATTTTACTGAACGGAGTTATCAAATGTATTTCTTAATGGTATATTCCAGAAGTATGCTTCTCATGAAAAGCTTTGAAAAAACGGCGGGAGTGCACCGCTTGGACTAGAATGTGCAATTTACGATTTATATAAACTGCTCTTACGTTATTGATAGTTCAAAAATAATCCACTGAATTTGTCACGTATACTGAGACACATTCTTTGCATGTGGAAGCTTGTCGGTTGGGTTCTAGTTCATCCTGTATATTATATTGTTCCCTGTTCTACTTCTGATGCCAGTCTCTCCTTCAACGGAGAAAGCTGTTTACTTGATTGGACAAGCCATAAAAATTTAAACATTTAAGACAGAGTTGCAACCTCGTTTGAACAAAAACCTACAGACGCTGCGTACTTCGCAGATGGAAAATTCAAATTCTTTTCTCCTTACCAAATATATGTAGTATTATTTTACGATTGAATTCTATATGCTAAAACATTTTACAACTTTCGAAAGGGTCTTTCTGACGCACAACGCAGCGATTTTCAGTGTGCAACCATGAGAAGAATCAAATAAAAACTGAAAAATTTGAAGGTAAATTTTAGAAACAAGTAAATATTATCATCTTTGGAAGCATATCTGACATAAAACAGATGGAACTAAGGAAATAACTGTATTTCCTATTCTTTCCAGAACCTCTCAGTTTCCTACTTTGTAAATCCACTTAATTTTTAGAATCCTTCTGCGGTTTAATACAGTACTTCAGATGCTTCAAGATTTGTTTACCTTTGTTTTTCGTGTTATCAGCACTTCGTTACAATGTTGTGCTGTACAGAAGTGATTTCGAAGATTTCGTCATCGAACTACGCCAATTTTTAGTTTCAAGAGATGCAGTTAGTTAAATAATGATTATTTGTTTGTAACATGCCGTCTTCAATGTTTGTCCTTGGATCCGCATACGTCTTTAATCTTGCACTCTAGAATATAGAATTCCTGACCTTTTTCTGCATCTTTTCCTAATTTCGCCTCATACCTCTCTTAAATACTAATGCCATTCACTTCGTTCGTCATCAGCCATATTCCCTGCAAGGTAGCATGCTTGTCCACTAAATAGTTCACATCTCTTTATTTTTTGCAAAAGAATATATCGTCTGCGAATCTTCAAAATTTTATTTTTTCCTAATTTTCACTTGTGTTTCTGTACTAGAATGTCCACACATTGCGGTTATTGTCAGTTTTAGTACAACTGAAAGTACTAAATGCAGTGTTGTAACTCGACTCGAATGTTTGTAATTACATAGATTCAAAAAAGATAAATAAACATCTTTTATAGGAGGGTTACAGCGAGACTATCGCTGCTTTTTGAGCACTGATCTCTAATTAGATCTTTTTAAAAATCAGGGATAGTTTCAGAGTAATTACAGTTTTGGTTTCTTTTACCTGTATCAGGCATAGTTCAAGACAAATTTTTTGCAATGTTGTGCATCAAGGGAATAGCATACGATACAGTACTCGTATAGCATCCGCATTGTAGAATTTATTCTAAATGAACATTGACAAAGGGTTTGCACAAAGTAAGACCCCACACGTTTTTGTTTACAGTATTTTGTTTCTTCCTTGTCTCGAAATAAACTTCAAAAACCATTCCTCGATATAGGAGATAGAAAAGCCTTTAGGAAATATTTCACCACGTTCGTCTTTGAAAACTAACCCAGATGATAGTTCATCCTATACTGCTTCTACGGGTATTTTGGAACCTAGATCTCGATATGCTTTGACCACTTCATGGACCATCGTTTGGTAGTAGGTAGCATACCGTCTTCCAGCGACGTTTTCTGTTACTGTCTTGAAATAATGCTCTGTTTCCTTTGAACTTAAGGGTGCATCCAAAAGTTCATCTATCTCAAGCACTTTGATTCGTGAGTTTTCAAATACGTCTTACCTTTCACTTTCAGCTGAATGACGGGGAAATATATCCTTACGATATGAAAACTCACTGTACTAGATGGATTCTTTACGGTTTCATTAGGTCAAGCATGATGTGAAAGGTGTAAGCAGCATTCCGTAATGGACCAACCTTGCTGTATTCCCAGTACCATAGCAGTTACTTGAAGCCGCCGCACATTTTCCGTTTGTTTCCATTCTGTTCCAATAAATATACTATACTTCCTTAAGACATCGGAGCTCTCTGCCGTCAAGATGGGTACGCAAGAGGGAGAGCGAACATTTCATTTCAACTGTAAAGCAAAACCAGATTGCGAACCTTTTTTGAGAAACCTATAGAACGACTCCACTGTCCGCCTGCTTAGCTGGATGGTAACGTGCTAGCCTCCCATACAAACGGGCCCGGGTTCGATTCCCGGCAGGGTTGGAGATTTTCTTCGCTTGGGGACTTGGTGTTGTGTTGTCCTCATCATCATTTCATCCTCATCTCCAGTGCGCAAATCGCCCAATGTGGCGGCCGAACTTCCCCCGAATAGGGGCCTCCCGCCCAACGATGCCACAGGCTCATTTCATTTCATTTGAACGTCTCCACTCCTTTAAACTTGTCCAAAAGTAGCTCTGACACGGAATTTTGTTTCTAGATTTGAATTTTCCATGACAGATTTCTGTTGAATCTCACACTTTCATTACAGATATAGGATTCATGAAAAACAGTTCCACCATTACAGTTACAGACAGAAATCACCTACAAGGTTTATGTCGAGGTGTCAAAAACAGATTCTCCATATTAAACTAGTTCTTAAAAATATAGTAATTAGGCTTCCCAATGGCAGTACGAGACATATGTTTCACTGAGTGCCACTAACCGGATGAGGCAGTCGGTTCAACAAAAGGAGCTCATGCAGCACAGTAACATATATTTATCTACGAGTGATGTACAGCGGTAGTTCGAATCATTTAATTCCTAAATCAGTACATTGATTTATAGTAAATCGTTTACCATGACCACAAGTATTTATTACATTTCTTTCATCCCTACGCTTTTCAGCTCTAAGCGAATTTAAAAGAACAAAATCCTACTGATACAAAGTATCGCATCAAAGTTAATGCGAATAACTTTGAAGCGATACTTTGCATCAATAGAATTTTATTTCTTTGGAAATAGTTTAATGCTTAAACGCGTAAAAATTAAAGAAATATAAAAAATACTTATGGCGAAGGCGGGGGTTTATTATAAATACAGCACATGAGCACCACATCTTACTAACTTTTAATGCAATATATACCCATTACACAAATACTATCTTTTAAGCATCATTTACCTCTTATCTACTCTCCACAAGTAATCAATTCACTTCAGTTAAATCAAATTTTGTACTTTTAAATTAATCCATAAAAACTGAATAGTTTGTGATCGTAAAAAAAATTATCACTTTTCTACTTCACTTATTTTGTTTATTAATCAGTACGTTTCTACAGTATTCTGGAATCTTCAGGATACTGTCATCCAGATATCATTACTTGATTTATCTTTTTGTGTACATATTCGTTCCGCAGATTATGTTTTTCTGGGTATGCCACATAGCTTAGTTTCGAGAAAAAATATGAAGAAGTGACTGAAATAGAAAACTATACCGTATTTCTTCTTTTTTTCGCTAATGAATAGCTACAGAAGTTTGATAATACTAATACCAAATCTACCGAGATAACGTGTCTACTATTACTCACCGAAAATGTCTTCAAGCAATGTAAAAATGTCTATATTGCTAGGCTGCAGCAACCGCTATAAACGGGAAATGTTTGCGAGTATGTAGGAAAGAAGACTGCTAACATAGAAGAATTCTCTGTTCCATTTCAGACAAAAAATGCAGTATTGCCACCTCCCTGTGGAACTTATGATTCGTTTCCACTGCGAGTAAACAGGGAAGTGCATGTGTTGCGACCTCAGCAGGTGTGCTGGCATCACATCCAGTGCTGCAGTATGTAAGGTGCCATCTGCAGACACCACGGAAGATATTGAGAAAGGTGATGTAGCTTGTCTTCTTTTCGGTTGACAAAATACACCTTGAGACAAGAAAACGACGCACCACGAAGGAATTATGCGAAAGGGTAGGAAATCGGGAGATTCGATGTATATGTACAAACAAATAAAATATTGTTGAATGTTCACCTGATGGATATCGTGACATATTCCGTCCAACTGGCTTATTGGATCGTTAAAATCGTGCAATGGTTGGATGGTCCTACCCGTAATGCTCCAAATGTACTCAATTTAGGAGAGATTAACCGACCTAGTTGGCCAAGATAGGGATTAGAAAGCACGAACATAAACCGTAGAATCTCTACATCTACATCTACATCCATGCTCCGCAAGCCACCTGACGGTGTGTGGCGGAGGGTACTATGAGTACTTCTATCAGTTCTCCCTTCTATTCCAGTCTCGTATTGTTAGTGGAAAAAAAGCATGTTGGTATGCCTCTGTGTGGGCGAGATATACGTAGGAAGGAGCAATATACTGCTTGACTCCTCGGTGAAGGTATGTTCTCGAAACTTCAACAAAAGCCCGAACCGAACTACTGAGAGTCTCTCCTGCAATGTTTTCCACTGGAGTTTATCTATCATCTCCGTAACGCTTTCGCGATTACTAAATGATCCTGTAACGAAGCGCGCTGCTCTCCGTTGGATCATCTCTATCTCTTCTATCAACCCTATCTGGTACGGATCCCACACTGGTGAGCAATATTCAAGTCCATATGCTCTTACTTTGTTCATTAAACGACTGTGGGGAACTGTATCGAACGCCTTGCGAAAGTCAAGAAACACGGCATCTACCTGTGAACCCGTGTCTATGGCTCTCTGAGTCTCGTGGACGAATAGCGCGATCTCGGTTTCACACGACTGTCTTTTCCGAAACCCATGCTGATTCCTACACAGTAGATTTCTAGTCTCCAGAAAAGTCATTATACTCGAACATAATACGTGTTCCAAAATTCTACAACTGATCGACGTTAGACATATAGGTCTACAGTTTTGCACATCTGTTCGACGTCCCTTCTTGAAAACGGGGATGACCTATGCCCTTTTCCTATCCTTTGGATCGCTACGCTCTTCTAGAGACCTACGGTACACCGCTGCAAGAAGGGGGTCATGTTCCTTCGCGTACTCTGTGTAAAATCGAACTGGTATCCCATCAGGTCCAGCGGCCTTTCCTCTTTTAAGCGATTTTAATTGTTTCTCTATCCCTCTGTCGACTATTTCGATATCTACCATTTTGTCATTTGTGCGACAATCTAGAGAGGGAACTACAGTGCAGTCTTCCTCTGTGAAACAGCTTAGGGAAAAGACATTTAGTATTTCGGCCTTTAGTCTGTTATCCATTTTGGTCACAGAGTGTCTGGACGTTTTGTTTTCATCCACCTACCCCTTTGACATAAGACCATGTGTGGGCGGGCATTATCTTTCTCCAATGTAAGCCGAGATTGGCTTGCAATGAAAAGCAACACAGTCGGCCGTAGAATATCGTCGATGTATCGTTATGCTGTAAGGTTGCCGCGGATGGCAAATAAAGGGGTCCTGCTATGAGGAGAAACGGCACCCCAAATAGTCACTGTTGGTTGTAAGTCCGTATAGCGGGTGACAGTCAGTCTGGTATCCTGCCGCTGTCTAGGGGGTCTCCAGACACGTCTACGCAGGTTATCGGGGCTCAGTTCGAAGCGGGACTCACCACTGAAGATTCCCGGCCGAAGACGTGTGTTACTGACAGTCTTGTGGTGTCCTAGTAGGCATTACGTGTGATCATATGGATGCAATGTTTTGGAGATTTGTGTACATAGTAATTTTAACTTTTACTTTTGACGTGCCAACACGTCATTCATGCCATATGTTGTGCATCTGGATGGAAACATATTGTGTGCTTCAGGCACAAGATGTTTATAATAACCTACACGAAGATCTAATGATGGCAACATAGTTTTATCGAAACGGGTTATCCACAATACAGTGTTTTATTACGATTTTGGCTTTTTCTTCTACTAAGAAAGTAATTTTTTGGGAATTTTTGATATGTTCCTATAGGACCAAACTACTGAGGTCATCGGTCCCCAGGCTTACACACTACTTAATCTGACTTAAACTAACTTAACACTAAGGACGACACACACACACATGCCAAAGTGAAGAGTCGAACCTCCGACGGGGGGAAAGCCGCACGAACCATGTCAAGACGTCCTAGACCACGCGGCTACCGCGCATGGCCAGGAAAGTAAATACGGATCGCCCCTTCATACTCAGTATGAGTAAACTAATTCTTGTTTTTGCTGTAGAACCATCTGCCCCTATTTCGCTGTTAGCCAGGACGACACCGATTATCATATCTCTTTCTGTCATTATTCAGTTCCTTCAGGCTGTGATCAGCACATCACGTAACACACCCAGGTGACATAGGAGACGATTTCACTTGGGCAGTGCGGTATCTGTTAAGCTGGCCTGAATTGTGAATCTGTGTGTTCAGCTGACTTGACTGTGGCATGGTGTTGTATCCATTACTGTTGTTACGAATCGCCCTTGCGTCTTCACAGATAGGTGCTATGGAGTAAAGTACAAATATAAAATGTTCCAGCTATATTCCGGTACATGTGCCAAACTCTCGCAAATGACTAAAGGCATACTTGCCTTTAGGTTCAAAATGGTTCAAATGGCTCTGAGCACTATGCGACTTAACTTCTGAGGTCATCAGTTCCCTAGAACTTAGAACTAATTAAACCTAACTAACCTAAGGACATCACACACATCATGCCCGAGGCAGGATTCGAACCAGCAACCGTAGCGGTCGCCCGGTTCCAGACTGTAGCGCCTAGAACCGCACGGCCACTCCGGCCTGCTCTTTATCTTTAGAATGCTCATCACAACTTTATGAGAAACTGAGTCGTCCCAGTGGTGAGTTTTGTCTCAGTATTTCTCAAATTACCTGCGGATGCTACCCTGTTTTGCATGAAATGGTTCAAGAAGGAACACCTGTTTCCTGAGCCTTTTATGGAGGCGTGCTGACCAGTTGTCTGATAAAGTTCTCTCTAAAATTGTTCACACGTTTGCCAAGTTACTGCCATCTGAGTTGCTCACAAAGTGCCGTCACTATGAATGTAGTCTGTTGTGAAGCCAATCTTTTGCTGTTCAGTCCAGGGTTGAGGTAGCACACCTTATAAAGCCGATATGGGGTAGTCTTACGTGGCGTAACTAACTGGAACCGTCTGTGCTTAAGCAAACTTTCTTGAAGTGGAATGGAGGGTAACTAAGGTGCAGCCCCTACCTCATATGGTACATTGTTTCACGATAAAGCTATAGACCCAACTCATTACAAATCCTCACTCAAATACTCACCATAGGTTGCAATGCTAGATCCGCAGTATTTGCTGACAAATCAGACAACAAAAACGGAGACTTTTGCGTATAACCACGTCAGACTCAGAAATAACACACCGAAATTTATCAATCGCTGTAGCATTCCAATCCTGGATCAATAAAATGTACACCATATGACTGCAGTATGATTCGAATTGGGGACGTCATATCTAGCGACCATTTACCACTTACTATACGAACACAGCTATTAACCACGCAATACTTAAGGAAAAGAAAATTAACCCTATTATTGACTCAAAAAATCTGAACGTGGAAACCTTCAGATTACAATACTTAAACAAAGAATCTAACACAACAGCAATCGAAACCGTAGAAACACTAGAAAACTATAACCAGTAGTATGTGCAAGCGATACAATCTTCTCTCGAAAAGAGTGCACCAAAGAAGAAAAGAATAGAACGTCTCCCGACACAGGCAAAACGAAAGAAATGAAAACTCTTCAGACAAATAAAAGATCAACCAAACGAACGCAAAGGCTGGGAGGGACAGACTCAATAACCCAAAAGCACCGAAATTCCGCACTTAAGAACTAATAGATGGGCTAGGGGGGTCTCAAGGACGGAGCCCTACAATCATATAGGTCACACCATTTGTCAAGAACCGGCCTTAATCACAGACGGTAACATCACTACAGAAGACTGTGAGAAAGTAGAGCTATTCATCAACTTGCTAGAAAAAAATATATGTTCATCCACAAGATCATAAATTTCGAAAAACCACGACGAAATTACAGTACAGTAATCATATTCTTTACTACGAGTACAAAACTCTAACACAACCCCTGATCAGCCCCTACTTCAGGATGTTACGGACTCTAACTTCTGCGTTATTGTGTGGTACATTCACAGCTCCTGGGAATGATGGTATACGAAAACATTTTAAACAACTCCTGCAATATGGCTTCTCCAACAAACTAAAATCTTTATTCAACAAGACCTTAAAACAAAAACAGTAGTCGCTCTGCAATGAGCAAGATAAAATCAGGATCATTTTGAGAACTAACCTAAAAACAGTCCGATCTCGTACAGACCTATTAATTGCTCCCAGTGCAGGAAAAATCTTCGAAACAATTGTTAACCACAGACTACCACAGTACGTGGAAGACAACGATATCATCCCACACGACCAGCCTGATTCAGGAGCAACAGAAGCACTGCCGACCTGGTCCTAATGTTAACCAGCGTGCAATATGGCAGATGCAGCAGCAGAACTCCTTTTGGATATCGAACGCATGTCTTATAAGGTGATGGGCCATTCTTTAAAATGTTAAGTTTCAACTTCCAGCGTGCAGTTAAAAGCAAACATCATCTGTGAGAGAAAAGTATAAGTCCGAGGTAATGACTAATTGTCGACATGTCTAAGAGCAAATGCAGAGGTCAGTAAGTCTCGTGGAGTGATAATCGATTTCGGTCAGTTTTTGACCATGTTCAGACCTCACACTACGGTGGCAGGCTGTGGCGGTAAATTGAGCGGAAGATAGTCAAAAACTGACCGAAACCGGTTACCATAAAATACATTTTTTTTTCGGTCGAGTCTGTTCGTGCTCATTTTTAAAATGCAGGTGTACCTGTGGGAGAAGTCACATCTCCACTTTTATGCACAATCTATATGCATCACAATCCTAGACCTCTGCAGGGAATAAAGTACAGCGTTGTACATTGATCATACCGCATATTGTTGGTATGCTCCAACTTGTGAAAGGATTAACGAACAGGCCATCGACTTCATAAACAGACAGCCCTGGTTACGCAAGTGAAAGATACTATCTAACCAAACAGCACACTACAGCTGGTATTATTCCGTCACTGACACCTTATCAAGCTACAAATTCAGGAACCACATGGATTGAAACTTCGATTCTTGGGACAAGAAATCAGTGCTCACTCACATCTAAAATACCTCGAAATCTATTTAGATGAACTATTAAACTTGCAAAAAACACAACAGAAAAAATAAGAATGGCTGGAAACAGACTAACCCTAGTTCTACTTAAGAAATATAGAAGACATGGCAGAGACACTTCAATGTCGCTGCTCACAGACTAAATTTTCGCCCACTGTAAACTTGAATATGGAATGTGAGGATGTACCATGTCGCCCGGCCAAACCAAGAATATTTGTCTGTAAACAGAAGGATATTATAAACAGTTGGGGACTGAGCACACTACTCTGCCACTGACTCACTACAAGAATCTCTCAACACAAAGAAAATACAGGAAAGTCCAAGGAATTATGTATTACACATGGACTCAACAGATTACGTTGTAACATGGGACAATTTGTTACAATCTTGAAGTAACATAAAGCATTTCCTTAGATTTCTGCCATTAACGTGGCAATGTATGGGGCAATTTCTTACAGTGTTTCTATAACACGGGAAAGTTCGTTAAAATTTTACTGTAAAAGACAATTGCTTTGTATTCCTACACAAAATTAATGCTCTATCTTATGGTCACTATAATGTTTCACTGACTTCGAAAAGTAGGTTCTTACCTATAAGAAATGTCTATTACTGCTGTCCATCACAGACTTGTGTTCTCCTTTGTAGGACAGCATAAGTTAGCATTATTAACGGAAAACGACAAACTTTTTGTAATGCAAGCTTAAGATAATACCCTTGTACAGGGGTCAGCATTATGTTTGCGTGACATAATTTTGGTTTTAGAAAAACTAAGACGAGTGTCTGTAAAATTTAATGTCGGAATAACATTGTTTATTTCGGTACAAATATCAAACTATTCTTCTCAACAAGTGTAACTTAAGCTTAAATTAGCAGTGGTGTCCATGTGTGTTTTGTAATGTTATAGAACAAATATTTGCATACTTTGATAAATTTAATGTATTGTACAAAAATCAAACTACAGTTATCAACTAACCTACAGCTTATTTCCATATTGCCTATAAGTGAACCGTTAGCACATTGACAAGTAATAGAGACAATTTAGAAGTAGAAACAATTAGTTTGAGGGTCCAGTGTGCCTTGAAAATCATAGTAAAATAATCAAACTTTGACTGTCGCTAGTGCATCATAATCTGTAAAATTTATCAGTAGTACCAACATGCAAAAACTGTGTTTTTTTTTTTTTAATGTTAAGGAACAGTTAAATTACAACAGTAGTGTCATCTGTGTTTTGTGCTCGAAATTTTACATTTTTTGAGAAATAATTTTATTTTTGTGGAAAGATCGACTATCATTCATTTGAATAATTTTTTTTTTTCATGATCAGAGATCTGTGTGGCAAAGATATATCGAAAGCGATCTCTGTGCGTGGAACCATGTCTCAGTATTGTCTTTGGACATGTTTACATTCGTAATCCATGGATTATGAAGCTGTTCTTGCATGTTAGTAAATTATACAGTTTAAGGGTTAAAATACAACACAAATCTCATCAGAATTCCCTTTCTAAAATGGTACTTTGTCAATTCGTTTGTCTTCGACTAAGTTTTACACTTTGTATTTTGGAGCATTTAGACTATATTTTAATATTATTTAGCAGTAGATCATTGCAAAATAGTACGTAAACATTTTAGAGATCCTTGGGTCCCTAGTTCCGATTGGTAAATGTTATAGCCTTCCCCAAAAGTAGCCCAAGAATACGCCAAGAGCAAATATAATGGAAAACAATATTAGCTAGTCAGTGAAATGATGCTTGGAGAGGTGATGCATTACTGAAACATTTCTATAATTGTTTGACAAAAATAGTAGTCACAGAAGTAAATATTTTGATGTACATTTTATACTTTAAAATGACGTAGTTGCACTTGCTATAGGAAGTACGTGTCTTGTTATCACTTAATTTGAGAGTCTACAATCATGTTTCGATTATGTTTGTGTGTGTGGAAATGACATTGCGACACTTGACATAAATATTGCGTTTTTGTATTCCTTATTTTAATTTCGGAAACAGAGTTGAAAATAGCAATAAGACACTTGACACGCATCATGTGTTCCGTAGAACTATTCACATGTGGAGTTACTTAATTTGAGTGTCAGTTGTGCCTTACACCAAGTGTGGTACAGAGATCGAACTACAGACATTGACATGTGCTGCTCAACGTATTAATTAAATCATTAGTTCTAAGTTACACTAGTATTGTCAATATCTGTACGTACTTTTTTATAAATAAACGAACACTTTAGGATATGAGGCTAATTTATGTAAATTTCATGTGAAAGTTACCTATTTTTGAAATTATTGTCAATATCTTAACATGTTTTTGAACATAACGCAGATCTTAAATCACTCAGATACTTGTAAGCAGGGAATCGGAATGTTCGCTAACACAAGTGAGCTAGTTCCGCCAGTTTGGACTTTCTTTCGATTTTGTTTTAATTTTTTAGTTTTTTAAAAATTATTTATTTATTTAGTGAATTTTCTGTTAGTTCAATTGGGTTAGATCCTCATGTTGTATTTTTAAATTTCCTGCCACCAGGATCTTCTTCACATCATGAGCTCATGCTCGAAAGTTACTAATGATGTCACCATTTGCACCTGACGTGTAAAGATCAAGTCTGTCTCCAAATGCTTAATACATTCCTGCTACCTCACTCTCCGTGTGCATACTTGTCTTGCTGCAAACGATTCCATTTCCTTGCTCAAGGTACGTTATGCGGAGGTGACTTTGGAATACAAAAAGGGTAAAAGAAAGGACCCGCAAAATTAGAGATCAATATCCCTAACATCGGTTTGCTGCAGATTCCTTGAAGATATTCTCAGTTCGAGTATAAAACATTTTGTTGAGGCCGAGGAGTTTATTTCCAGGAATCAGCACGGTTCTACAAAGCATGACTAATGCGAAACTCAACTTGTCTGTTTCTCACGTGATATACCGTGATCTACGGATGAACGGCAACAGGCAGATCCCCACTGCAGACTGTTAACGAAGGTAAGAGCAAACGGAACAGGTTCCCAGGTATGTGAGTGGCTCGCCAACTTCTTAAGTAAGACAGCCCAGTTTGTTGTCCTCGCCGACGAATGTTCATCGAAGATAGGAATATCATCAGTTGTGCCCCAGGGAAGTGTCACAGCACCGTTGTTATTTTCTATGTGTATAAAATCATAAAGGATCTGCAGACAGGGTGGGCAGTAATCTGCGATTGTTTGTTGATGAAACTGTAGTGCACAGGAAGGTGTCGAAGAAAGGTGACTTTAGCAGAATACAAGATGGCTCAGACAAAATTGGTAGTTCATGTGATGAATGGCAGCTAGCTTTAAATTTAGAAAAGGGAAGTCAATACGGATGAGTAGGAAAAAAACCTGTAATGTTCCGATCTCGTATTACTAGTGTCCTGTTCGACACACTCACGTCGTTTAAATATCTGACCGTAACGTTGCAAAGCGACTTAAAATGGAACGACGATGTGAAGATTGTGGCAGGGGAGGCTAATTGTTTACTTCGGTTTCCTGGAAGAGTTTTTGGATAATGGGGTTCATCTGTAAAGGAGACCGCATACTTGGCGATAGTGCGACCTGTTCTTGAATACGGCTAGAGTGTTTGGGATCCGTACAACGTCAATTTAATTTGTTACCGATAGATTCGATCAACATGCAAGTGTTATGGAGAAGCTTCGAGAACTGAAATGGGACTCTCTGAAGCAAAAGCGACGTTCTTTTCGAGGAACACTATTGAGAAAAGTGAGAGAACCGGCATTTAAAGCTAACTGTAGAACGAGTCTACTGGTGCCAACAAACATTTCGCGTAAGCATCACGAAGATAAGATACTACAAAATGGTAGGATTAGAGCTAGATGGCGGAGAAGAACGGCCATGTTCTTTTCGAACAAGGTATTATGACACCTACTCCTTTTTTCAGTGTTCTGACTGGTTTGATGTGGCCTGGCACTACTTCCTCTCCTGTGACAGTCTACTAATCTAAGAATAGCTCTTCCAACCCGTGTCCTCAATTACTTTTTAGAAATATTCCAGCCTCTGTCCAGCCATTGTTTTTGCCCGCCAGTTTTCTATTATCATTGAAGATATTCCCTTATACTCGTATTTTGACAGATGTTCTATCATCCTGTCTCTTCTTAGTGTTTACTACAGTATATAACTTTCTTTGCTTACTGTGTGGACAGCCTTCTCTTCCCTTACTTTATCGGATCTCCTAATTTTCTACATCCTTCTGTAGCAGAACGTCTCAAGGGCTTTGAGTCTCATTTTTCCGGTTTTTCCATAGTGCTGTTCTCGAATCGTACATTCTCAGAAATTTCTACATCCAATTATACCTTATCTTTGATACTAGTACACTTCCTTTGGCCAGGACATTACCGCTACCAGTCACAAACTTTGTTAACTGTTGTATTGTTTATTTATTGTGCGACATGTTTCGAGGGGATTCCTCGTCTTCAGTCTAAATAACGTTACAAAAACAATTTCGCAATGAGATCATAGTGAGGTTACATCGTGTTTTCGTAAATGGTGTGGTTATCTTCGTTCTTCAGGCGTAACAGTCTCGTTGTGATGAGCTGAGTTGTTTCCTTTCCGTGACTCTCTTGGCTTTCCTGACCACTGCTCACAAATTTTCACTAACGTAACAGTAAATTGGAAACACGATCACAAAAACAAATCTGTTTTTTTATGTCCTCCGGACACATAGTACTAGTATTTTGCTTCCAAGTTAGTTGAATTCCTTGATTTCGTGATCACCAAGTTCGATGATAATTTTATCAATTATCTGGTTTCTGCTAGTCGTCATTACTTTCCTCTTCCTTCAGCTTACTCTCAGTCCGCATTCTTCCCTCATTAGACTGCTCATTCCATCCAACTGGTTCTATGCTACAAATAATTCTCCGTTTTCACTAAGCATAGCAACGTCATCAACGAATCGTATCACAGATATCCTTTCATGCTTAATTTAAGCACTACTGTTTTATTTCCGCCATTGCATTTCGATGTATATCTTGAACAGTATGGGCGACAGAAGGCATCCCTGTCGTACACCCTTTTTAATCCCACCTCGTTCTTGTTTCTCCATTCTCATTGTTCCCTCTTGAGTTCATGTTGTGAGTTTACACCCGGTTTCGCTAGAGTTTATACCAATTCTCCTGAGACTTTGAAACATCTTGCACCAGTTTACGTTGAAGAAAGCACAGAAAAACTAGCTACAGAATACCAGGCGGTAACGTGAACTGCTGTACCCTCCACTGCGAGTCAAACAGTAGTAGTAGTAGTAGTAGTAGTAGTTCTTTTATTCATCCGTAGATCTCTTTTACAACGATATTGGACATGTCTTGGATTGCAACTTTACAACAACAAAAATAAAGTAATTCGCATATTCAGATATTTATAAAGACTTGCAGGCCTAGAACAACAAGGACGACACAGGTAGTCGGCTGTGGCCTTATGGTAGGAACCATCCCGGCATTTGCCTGAAGTAATTTAGGGAAACCACGGAAAACCTAAATCAGAATGACAGGGTGAAGTTTGGAGCTTCCACCCTACCTAACACAAGGATCCTCCGTTTAAAACAGTGATATCCTAATTCGGAGTATCTTACTACACTGTTTAAAAAATAAGTTATTTAATAATGGTAAAAGTCTACTGCCACACTGGTCATTCATTTCTCACTCCCAATCACTGTACGTACTACACTGACCATAAGCTGATGACAGGGCCATTTTGTACACCGCAGCTTCCCATTTCTCAGCCTCGAAAACTGAGTGAGTATAGCTCTGTAACGAGTGAGATGTTGAGCTCAGAAAGAGGATAAGGTGTTAGTATTATACAATGCATAGCTTTGTAAGTTTTTTTTTCAGAAAAGGAAAAAAAGAAGGAAAAAATATAGTGTGAAAGTATTATGTGCAACTTTAGATGTTTTATCATCATTCTTATTTGTATTACAAAAAAAATTGGTCGAATGGCTCTGAGCACTATGGGACTTAACATCTGTGGTCATCAGTCCCCTAGAACTTAGAACTACTTAATCCTAACTAACCTAAGGACATCACACACATCCATGCCCAAGGCAGAATTCGAACCTGCGACCGTAGCAGTCGCCCGACTCCGTAGTGAGCGCCTAGAACCGCGAGACCACCGCGGACGGCATTTGTATTACATTTTTTTACCAGTCCCATATTGTGTATTATCAAGTAATCCGTCAAAATATAGAATATTTGGGTTTACATACACATTAAAATGCGTTTTAAGTGTATATTTGATGTGGTTATTGAAAATTTCTTGGATTAATAAGTATTGCATAAAGTTTCGACATTGCAGCCGGATTATGTTGGCTCCTTGCCCCGATATATGGGCTGACAATCATTCAGTCATCTTGAGATGAATGTTTTTCACTTTCCAAGTTCTTTAACCTCCTTCAGTAATTTATTACACAGTTTTATTCCCTGGCAGAAAATACTGTTTCTAAGTAAATGGAAGTTGAGTGCAGCTCTTGTTCCATATAATGCACCTGTATTACGAACGAGTGCCACTTTTCTACCAGTTAGCACACTTTCACCTATTCCACAAACCTTAAAAATCGACAACGTGCGTTCTCAGATTCGTTTGCGCGCTTCACTTCCATGCAAATCGTGTGTGAGTCATTTACCGCTCTCGCCAGGTTTCCTCAGTGGTCTCGTACGCACTCGGCGTAATCCGCGGAACCAGGAAAGCGCGATGTATCTGAATGCGGGAGACGGACAGTAATTTCGACACGGTGCGCGCCTGATGACGGACGCAGCACGCGCATGCGCGCCCGTGGCGTAGCGGCGGTAACAAGTGAGGCAACGGCGGGTAACCCGCGGCGCGGCGACGTGAACGCCATGGCCGCAAGCGGGTAGGCGGGCAGGCGTAGCTCCTCGACTTCCGCGACGCGCGCGCGGCCGCTGCTGGAGAAAGGAGGCGGGTGCTTCTGTCAGCCTGCCAGCAGAAAACGAAAGCGTCCCGTCCCGTCCGCTGCTGCTGCTGGTGAGTACCCCCGTCCTTGCTCTGTCTGCGGATAGAGCCTAGAGTCGTGCCGATGTGGACGTAAAATGCGACTGTCGTAGCCGGCCGCAGGGGCCGTGCGGTTCTAGGTGCTTCAGTCTGGAACCGCGCGACCGCTACGGTCGCATGTACGAATCCTGCCTCGGGCATGGATGTGTGTGAGGTCCTTAGGTTAGTTAGGTTTCAGTAGTTCTAAGTTCTAGGGGACTGATGACCTCAGGTGTTAAGTCCCATAGTGCACAGACACATTTGAACCTTTTTTACTGTCGTATGGCGTTGTTGGCTGGGATTTCCCACGGGGTGGGTTCAGTCGTCTGTTGGAGACGGAGTTCTTTCGCCCAAATAGACCTCCTTTTCTTTTGCTGATATATAAGAGCTGAAAAAGAAACGATCGTACGGAACTGACAGCCGGGAGACCGCGCCTGGGGAAATTCGGCCACCGAGCTGCAAGTATTTTCAACTGACACCACACTGAGCGACTTGAGTGTCGATGATGATGCAGTGATGATGAAGACAGCACCCAGTCTCCCAGCAGAGAAAATCCCCGACCGGCCGGGTATCGAACCCGGGCCCGCTGCATTCCGGACACGATGACCCTTCAGCTAAGGTCACGGACACCTAACAACTGTGCAGCAACAATAGTATTAGTTTTACTTAAATACAGCCAATTTCAATGACACAATCCACTATCTTCAGTCCCGTCTGCCCCTTATACACTACTGTCCATTAAAATTGCTACACCAAGAAGAAATGCAGATGATAAACGGGTATTCATTGGACAAATATATTATACTAGAACTGACATGTGATTAGATTTTCACGCAATTTGGGTGCATAGATCCTGAGACCAACACCGACAACGATAGTTCAGGTATACATGTCGACGTAGCAAGCTGAAGATGAACAGATAGAGAAAGTGTATGAGGATTTTGAAAGGGTAATGCAGTATGTAAAGGGGGACGAAAATCTAATAGTCATGGGCGACTGGAATGCAGTTGTAGGGGAAGGAGTGGAAGAAAAGGTTACAGGAGAATATGGGCTTGGGACAAGGAATGAAAGAGGAGAAAGACTAATTGAGTTCTGTAACAAGTTTCAGCTAGTAATAGCGAATACCCTGTTCAAGAATCACAAGAGGAGGAGGTATACTTGGAAAAGGCCGGGAGAAACGGGAAGATATCAATTAGATTACATCATGGTCAGGCAGAGATTCCGAAATCAGATACTGGATTGTAAGGCGTACCCAGGAGCAGATATAGACTCAGATCACAATATAGTAGTGATGAAGAGTAGGCTGAAGTTCAAGACATTAGTCAGGAAGAATCAATACGCAAAGAAGTGGGATACGGAAGTACTAAGGAATGACGAGATACGTTTGAAGTTCTTTAACGCTATAGATACAGCAATAAGGAATAGCGCAGTGGGCAGTACAGTTGAAGAGGAATGGACATCTCTAAAAAGGGCCATCACAGAAGTTGGGAAGGAAAACATAGGTGCAAAAAAGGTAACTGCGAATAAACCATGGGTAACAGAAGAAATACTTCAGTTGATTGATGAAAGGAGGAAGTACAAACATGTTCCGGGAAAAACAGGAATACAGAAATACAAGTCGCTGAGGAATGAAATAAATAGGAAGTGCAGGGAAGCTAAGACGAAATGGCTGCAGGAAAATGTGAAGACATCGAAAAAGATATAATTCTCGGAAGGACAGACTCGGCATACAGGAAAGTCAAAACAACCTTTGGTGACATTAAAAGCAACGGTGGTAACATTAAGAGTGCAACGGGAATTCCACTGTTAAATGCAGAGGAGAGAGCAGATAGGTGGAAAGAATACATTGAAAGCCTCTATGAGGGTGAAGATTTGTCTGACGTGATAGCAGAAGAAACAGTTGTCGATTTAGAAGAGATAGGGAATCCAGTATTAGAAATGGAATTTAAAAGAGCTTTGGAGGACTTGCGGTCAAATAAGGCAGAAGGGATAGATAACATTCCATCAGAATTTCTAAATTCATTGGGGGAAGTGGCAACAAAACGGCTATTCACGTTGGTGTGTAGAATATATGAGTCTGGCGACATACCATCTGACTTTCGGAAAAGCATCATCCACACAATTCAGAAGACGGCAAGAGCTGACAAGTGCGAGAATTATCGCACAATCAGCTTAACAGCTCATGCATCGATGCTGCTTACAAGAATAATATACAGAAGAATGGAAAAGAAAATTGAGAATGCGCTAGGTGACGATCAGTTTGGCTTTAGGAAAAGTAAAGGGACGAGAGAGGCAATTCTGACGTTACGGCTAATAATGGAAGCAAGGCTAAAGAAAATTCAAGACACTTTCATAGGATTTGTCGACCTGGAAAAAGCGTTCGAAAATATAAAATGGTGCAAGCTGTTCGAGATTCTGAAAAATGTAGGGGTAAGCTATAGGGAGAGACGGGTCATATACAATATTTACAACAACCAAGAGGGAATAATAAGAGTGGACGATCAAGAACGAAGTGCTCGTATTAAGAAGGGTGTAAGACAAGGCTGTAGCCTTTCGCCCCTACTCTTCAATCTGTACATCGAGGAAGCAATGATGGCAATAAAAGAAAGGTTCAGGAGTGGAATTAAAATACAAGGTGAAAGGATATCAATGATACGATTCGCTGATGACATTGCTATCCTGAGTGAAAGTGAAGAAGAATTAAATGATCTGCTGAACGGAATGAACAGTCTAATGAGTACACAGCATGGTTTGAGAGTAAACTGGAGAAAGACGAAGGTAATGAGAAGTAGTAGAAATGAGAGCAGCGAGAAACTTAACATCAGGATTGATGGTCACGAAGTCAATGAAGTTAAGGAATTCTGCTACCTAGGCAGTAAAATAACCAATGACGGACGGAGCAAGGAGGACATCAAAAGCAGACTCGCTATGGCAAAAAAAGCATTTCTGGCCAAGAGAAGTCTACTAATATCAAATACCGGCCTTAATGTGAGAAAGAAATTTCTGAGAATGTACGTCTGGAGTACAGCATTGTATGGTAGTGAAACATGGACTGTGGGAAAACCGGAACAGAAGAGAATCGAAGCATTTGAGATGTGGTGCTATAGACGAATGTTGAAAATTAGGTTGACTGATAAGGTAAGGAATGAGGGGGTTCTACGCAGAATCGGAGAGGAAAGGAATATGTGGAAAGCACTGATAAGGAGAAGGGGCGGGATGATAGGACATCTGCTAAGACATGAGGGAATGACTTCCATGGTACTAGAGAGAGCTGTAGAGGGCAAAAACTGTAGAGGAAGACAGAGATTGGAATACGTCAAGCAAATAATTGAGGAAGTGCTACTCTGAGATGAAGAGGTTAGCACAGGAAAGGAATTCGTGGCGGGCCGCAACAAACCAGTCAGTAGACTGATGACCAAAAAAAAAAAAAAAATCCTGAGAAATCAGTACCCAGAACAACCACCTCTGGCCGTACTAACGGCTTGATACGCCTGGGCATTGAGTCAAACAGAGCTTGGATGGCGTGTACAGGTACAGCTTCCCATGTAGCTTCAACACGATACCACAGTTCATCAAGAGTATTGACTGGCGTATTGTGACGAGCCAGTTGCTCGGCCACCATTGAGCGGAAGTTTTCAGTTGGTGACAGATCTGAAGAATGTGCTGGCCAGGGCAGCAGTCGAACATTTTCTGTATCCAGAAAGGCCCGTACAGGATCTGCAAATTGCGGTCGTGCATTATCCTGCTGAAATGTAGGGTTTCGCAGGGATCGAATGAAGGGTAGAGCCACGGGTCGTAACACATCTGAAATGTAACGTCCACTGTTCCAAGTGCCGTCAATGCGAACAAGAGGTGACCGAGACGTGTAACAAAATGGTTCAAATGGCTCTGAGCACTATGCGACTCAACTTCTGAGGTCATCAGTCGCCTAGAACTTAGAACTAATTAAACCTAACTAACCTAAGGACATCACACACATCCATGCCCGAGGCAGGATTCGAACCTGCGACCGTAGCGGCCACGCGGTTCCAGACTGAAGCGCCTTTAACCGCACGTCCACACCGGCCGGCGACGTGTAACAAATGGCACCCCATACCATCACGCCAGGTGATACGCCAGTATGGCGTTGACGAATACACGCTTCCAATGTGCGTTCACCGCTATGTCGCCAAACACGGATGCGACCATCATGATGCTGTAAACGGAACCTGGATTCATTCGAAAAAATGATGTTTTGGAATTCGTGCACCCAGGTTCGTCGTTCAGTACACCATCGCAGGCGCTCCTGTCTGTCATGCAGCGTCAAGGGTAACCGCAGCCATGGTCTCCGAGCTGATAGTCCATACTGCTGCAAACGTCGTCGAACTATTCGTGCAGATGGTTGTTGTCGTGCAAACGTCTCCATCTGTTGACTCAGGGACCGAGACGTGGCTGCACGATCCGTTACAGCCATGCGAATAAGATGCCTGTCATCTCGACTGCTAGTGATACGAGGCCATTGCGATCCAGCACGGCGTCCCGTATTACCCTCCTGAACCCATAGATTCCATATTCTGCTAACAGTCATTGGATCTCGACCAACGCGAGCAGCAATGTCGCGATACGATAAACCGCAATCGCGATAGGATACAGTCCGACCTTTGTCAAAGTGGGAAACGTGATGGTACACATTTCTCCTCCTTACACGAAGCATCACAACAACGTTTCACCATGCAACGCCGGTCAACTGGTGTTTGTGTATGAGAAATGGATTAGAAACTTTCCTCATGTCAGCAAGTTGTAGGTGTCGCCACCGGCGCCAACCTTGTGTGACTGCTCTGAAAAGCTAATCATTTGCATATCACAGCATCTTCTTCCTGTCGGTTAAATTTCGCGTCTATAGCACGTCATCTTCGTGGTGTAGCAATTTTAGTTGCCAGCAGTGTATTTTCAGCTGACGCCACATTGAGCGACTTGTGTCGACGATGATGAGGACAACACCAAGTCTCCCAGCAGAGAAAATCTGCGACCGGCTGGGTATCGAACCCGGACCCGCTGGATGTCGGACACACTGACCGCTCAGCTAAGGAGACGGACATCTAAGAACTGTGCAACAACAATAGTATTAGTTTTATTTAAATGCAGCCAGATTCAATGACACAATCCACCATCTTCAGTCCCCTCTTCTCCTTTTATTACAGATTTGGTGATGATGCCCACTGAATGTATCATCACTCTAGTTTTCAGAGGAGCTTGGAGAATGTTTTCCTGAAACCTGTTACAATGAAAGTGAACTAATAAACTCAGTTGATTCTCTTATTGTTGCTACAAACAGACCAAATCAGCTGCTGTCGCAGTATCCATTAAAATTTGTGTAGGAAAAATGTGAGAATTGTGCCGTATGAGTGGGTGAGTGTGATAGTTAAGTCTATAGCTTATCGTTATGTTTGTGTTGTATGATGTTGACGGCAGAGGATGAATCCCGGTGCCGGCACTTAGTCTATCCTCTCGAATTGCAGCAAGGGGACAGCCGAGGAGAACATTTCCATCCGAAGGATGGATAGCACCGTCAACCGCGTCACACGACCTCATTTCATAACACTGTGGTGAGGTTCGGATTTTAACCCAGGAATTTGGCGCAGAGAAAGGTTACCGGGAATTTCTGGACGCCATCCATCCCTTGCACGGAACATATTGGTTGTGAAAATTTATCACCAAAACGATTAGCCGGCCGTTGTGGCCGAGAAGTCCTAGGCGCTTCAGTCCGGAACCACGCTGCTGCTACGGTCGCAGGTTCGAATCCTGCCTAGGGCATTGATGTGTGTGCTGTCCTTAGGTTAGTTAGTTTTAAGTAGTTCTAAGTCTATGGGACTGGTGATCTCAGATGTTAAGTCCCATAGTGCTCAGAACCATTCGAACCATTTTTTGAACCAAAAGGATTCGAACACCAAAGCACTGGCCCTCGGCTCCGGAGGACGGGACCATGGAGGTCATTGGAGAACTAAAGATAGTTCAAATTGTGGAGGACACAACGTATCTGAAACAACTTAAATACTACATCGTCGTTTGGCTGCTCTTTCTCTACAGCTGAAAACGTGCCCGACTGTGCAGCTACGAATCCTGGCTGCCCTTTAGAAGTCGATTGACACCGGACGTCAACAGACCGGAATAGATAATGGCCTCATGTGGAGCGTGCTTCACAGTTCCTGTTACAGTCTTCTAGGGATTGTAGAGGGTACTTGAAACCAATTAAACTTTTGTTTAAGGAATGTACCTTTTCGGTGAAAAATAAATTTGGAGATCACATTAATTCCAAATCATGTGTTTCATGGTATACACACATTTCTCAATGAATCGTCCCGATAATATTAATGACCACGTTTATCGGTGGGACAACACCTCGTACGAAAATGTCATAGTTAAGAGTTTCATATCTCTCCTTGTCGTAAGTACGTGCATTCCACTTTCTCTTAAATGTATGTATATCAGGTTAATTTTATCTGCCTACATGAAAAAGGATTGTCTTCTACATTTTGATTAAACTATCTCCGTCGTGTAAGAATAGCCTATCGCTGCGCTAAAGCACTTGTAAGTAGGCTGTTTAGGTTTTTATGTTGGTAACGCCACGTAGCCCTCTGTATGAGAATCACTGAATGTGCTGTGTACAGTCTGTGGCTGGTTTGCATTGTTGGAATATTTGCTATTGTAGTGTTGGACAGTTGGATGTGAACAGCGCGTAGCGTTGCGCAGTTGGAGGTGAGCCGCCAGCAGTGGTGGATGTGGGGAGAGATATGGCGGAGTTTTGAGAGCGGATGATCTGGACGTGTGCCCATCAGAGAGAGTAAATTTGTAAGACTGGATGTCATGAACTGATATATATATATTATGACTTTCCAACACTATTAAGGTAAATACATTGTTATTCTCCATCAAAATCTTTCATTTGCTAACTATGCCTATCAGTAGTTAGTGCCTTCAGCAGTTAGAATCTCTTATTCAGCTGGCGGTATTGGCGCACGCTGTATTGCAGTAGTTTGAATAACGAAGATTTTTGTGAGGTAAGTGATTCATGAAAGGTATAGGTTATTGTTAGTCAGGGCCATTCTTTTGTAAGTATTACTGAAAGTCAGATTGCGTTACCCTAAAAATATTTTGTGTCAGTTTAGTGTATGAGTGCGTTCAGTTCTGCTCAGCTGTTTGAAAATCAAATTACGTAAGAGGTTTACCAGCATTGTCATTCTTAATTTTTCTAAGGGGAGGTTTCAAAGTGACACATCGACTTGATAAAATTCGCTTGACCACAGATGCTATTTAACAGTTCTGCTGCGTAACGCCTAAATATATCACTTTCGATGACTTTCTTCTTAAATACTCATCACTAAGTAATAAGAAACTGTAATACTAATTATTCGTCTAAGTGCCTATGTTCACCTGCCATCAAACAGCTCTTTAAGTGTTGATCAGCAAATGCCAAAGACCCAAATTCAAGGGTAAAGTTCGCTTACCGATATCAACTACTTAAGTGACCCCCAAGATCAATTTTGACGTCTAGTAATCAAACAAAACCATTTCGCTCAGTATTCATAATTGTTACTTTAGAGAACGTTAACATTTTTCAGTGATATAACGCTTCCTAAACTTAATTTGGGCACGTCGAGCAGTAATTTACCAAAATTATCTTGTCCGTCAATAAGTTCAGAGTTGGTTTCGTCAGTTATCACCGGATTAAAGCAGAAAAGCTGTTCTTCCAATAAACATCAGTCAGAGGCCTCTTTCAGTTTTCTTTTAAGGAATCCAACTTCAATAACTTCAGTAGCCTTCTACTGGACAATCACTACGTCAGATTTTCTTTGAAAAAAATGTCGAAGTTTGGCTGTGGTTGCCCGCCCTACAAAACAACATGCTACTACGTTGATTGGTAGGCGTAGTTAACACAAATTTAGTTAAGATTGGGTTTCTTTTACAAATGTCGATAACGTACAACTGTCATACAAGTTGAAGACCTTGCGTGGAACTGTTACATTTTTATATACTCATTTCAAACATTAATTTTTAACAGAGCACGCCATCACGGATCGGCGGCGCTCTCGTGATGATCTATGAGCGAGAGTTCTGAAGAAAATTTATTTAATAAAGTTTTTCGAGAAGCCAGAGAACAACTAGGCGAAGAACTTAAACAATGGAGTTCAGTGACCCGCACTGCCGATTTCCTGCATCGATGGAACACCGATGAAGACTTGCCAAGATCTGGTCCAAGCAACATGAAACAAACAGAAAACGTCAAACTTGCACTACATAATTCATATAAATAAATATATTGAAACCGTTTGCTACTACGGTTTACATGAAGTCGCTCGAGCGTAAGATAAGAACAATACTGCTCACAAGTTTGAAGCATTAGAACGAACGCGCCCCACTCTCGACTTCGAGGAGCACGTTCTTCGTCAAGTAGAAGAGAACCGGACGACGATTATTCGAAAAATTCAGCATTCCTGCTGTGTGCGAACCTATGAAAGCTTGATCTACTAAGTCCACTCTTCATTCCCCAGAAACCTGTAGCAGAATTTTTGAAATAGGCTGTACGACAGTAAACGGATAAAACGGTCACCCAGTCACCCATTCCAAGTTGCAGATTGACCGTCTAATAGTTTACGGGGCCAACAAATATGTAGTTTTTACTATTTCATATAATTATTGACCTACTTAAAAAATTTAAAATGGGGTCATAATACACACATTAATATCTATGATCTTGCGTTAAAGGTTTGACACAATAAGTCAAGTATTAAAGTTAGAAATTATGTCGATGTTTTGAGACATCATAATTCACAGTGCGCAGTTACCCAGTATTTGAGAACTAGAGCACATAGCAATTTCCAACAAACTTTACATACAATTTTAAACCTTTTCGATACTTTCTTTTCACTGACAGACCACACCCCTTCCCCCCTCCCACACACAAACACATTTTTATGAAAGGAAAACAATGTTTTAAAGGACATCGCCGTTGACTGTAGAAATTATTTATTTTACATTTGCAATGTCGGCCTTTTGCCCATTTTTAAATGGAACTGCCAAACCTGGAGTAATACAAAAATGAAGTACGGGGTATATACACATAACGGCGCAAACATATTATGTAGACTGTAGTACATTTCAAAAGTGATGAAAATAAGTTTCGTTGTTAACCTTCTGCTGTGCTCCACTCCATGTTTTCTCACTGAATTAGTTCGTGCATCCAGGTAGGCAACCCAATGAACAGATTTGCATAGCGGGCTGCTGTCGCGTCTTTACAGACAACTGCCCACACGTATTGACGTTCGCCGCGTCACAAACAGCGCTTATACTGAGCGTCTCTAACATGACTTAAGATCTTGCGGAGATGATCCATCCACTAATATGTGTCTGTTTTGTCTCCTGCAGTTTTCGAGCAGCCGTCTTCTGAAGCCCTAGAAGTTCGTATGAATAACCCCGTATGTCTCATTCCTCTCCCTCGGGCATGGGTGTGTGTGTGTTGTCAATAGCGTAAGTTATTTTAAGTTATATTAAGTAGTGTATAGGCTTAGGGACCGATGACCTCAACAGTTTGATCCCATAAGACCTTACTATAAATTTCCAAAATTTCCCATTCCTCCTAACTTTCTTCCGGTTGCTACGTCTAACTACGACGTTAATATAAATAACCGTACATTAATGTCTTTCAACAGAGAAAAATTATTAGGGTAAGGGAGATCACAAGTAGCGATAGTACAAAATGTTAAAAGGCCAGCAGTGGATCGACATTTGGTGCAGGGACTGGCTGTTGACCATCAACGCAAAAATAGTATCACATTGCGCGTAAACAGGCAGAATGAACCGTTAGCATATGAATTCACCATTGGTAACCAATCACTAGAAGATATCACATCCATTAAATCCACGAAAGCGCTTCGGAGATGCTCATCCAACTCCAGTGATAGACACTACAGGAGAAAGGTTGTGCTTTATGGTTTGGTTTGCTGCTGAAACTCTGAGATCGTACATTTCTAGATGAATGGAGAAATGTATTGCCACCTCCTATGTATATCAAGCCAAAAGACTATGACAATAAAATTAGGGAATTACGATGTCACGCGGTACCTTAGCAACAATCGACAGTCCAGAGCATCATTTGGACAGGAATAGGAAAGGGGCAGAGTTACGCAAAGTACGTTCCACCACCAACCATAAGTAAGAAATTCATGTATCGTGTGACCTCCGAGGCCGAATTCATAGCTCTGTGAGTGTAGGACGTACTGCAGCCACTGAAGCCATCGAGATGAAAAGCTGCAGAGTGATGCTGGATTGCAGTGCAATAACTGTAAACGTGAACCACAACGTTGCTCCAAATCTACAAAGTGAATGTACGATCAGCACCAAGCAATTGACTATTGAAGTAAAATAGAGAATTATGATTCGTCCATACATCTTCCACAGTCAGTTGGACAAGATGGTGGTACCTTGCTTGGAAGGCTCTTCACCGGGAGTCCATTACAGGAACAAGTAAATGTACATGTTATTACTTAAACCAAAGATGGTCCAAAGCCTGTCGACAGCAGCCGCGCGGTCTCAGGTGTCTTGTCGCTGTCAGCGCGGCTCCTCCCGTCGGAAGTTCGGGTCCTCCCTCGGGCACGGGTGTGCATGTCTTCCTTAGCGTAAGTTAGTTCAAGTTAGATTCAGTAGTGTGCGACCTCAGTAGTTTGGTCCCATAAGACCTTACCACAAATTTATCAATTCAAAATGGCGCCAGTAGGTTAGATGATGCTGACCCTCTTTTGAGACACTGCATGTCGCATAAAATCATTGCCACTATCACATCTGTCACGATCACAAATAATAAATTTCAGAGTTTCCTGCTTACACGATCCCCAACAGTCTTTCCCTGAGCGTTTACCTTGTGTTATGATCATTCCATTTGTTCGGATCTTTCGATAATTCCTTATGATGTGGACTCAAGGAGAAAATACAATAACGCAGTAAATGAAGCAGGCAAAAAGGAATACAAACGTCTCAAAAATGAGATCGACAAGGAAGTGCAAAATGGCTAAGCAGGGATGGCTGGAGGACAAATGAAAGGATGTAGAGGCATATCTCACTAGGGGTAAGATAGATACTGCCTACAGGAAAATTAAAGAGACCTTTGGAGAAAAGAGAACCACTTGCATGAATATCAAGAGCTCAGATGGATACCCACTTCTAAGCAAAGAAGGGAAAGCAGAAAGGTGGAAGGAATATATAGAGGGTCTATACAGGGGCGATGTTCTTGAGGACAATATTATGGAAATGGAAGGGGATGTAGATGAAGATGAAATGGGAGATATGATACTGCGTGAAGAGTTTGACAGAGCACTGAAAGACCTAAGTCGAAACAAGGCCCCGGGAATAGACAACATTCCATTAGAACTACTGACAGCCTTGGGAGAGCCAGTCCTGACAAAACTCTACCATCTGGTGAGCAAGATGTATGAGACAGGGGAAATTCCCTCACACTTCAAGAAGAATACAATAATTCAAATCCCAAAGAAAGCAGGTGTTGACAGAAGTGACAATTACCGAACTATCAGTTTAATAAGTCACGGCTGCAAAATACTAACACGAATTCTTTACAGACGAATGGAAAAACTGGTAGTAGCCGACCTCGGGGATGATCAGTTTGGATTCCGTAGAAATGTTGGAACACGTGAGGCAATACTGACCCTACGACTTATCTTAGAAGAAAGATTCAGGAAAGGCAAACCTACGTTTTTAGCATTTGTAGACTTAGAGAAAACTTTTGACAATGTTGACTGGAATACTCTCTTTCAAATTCTGAAGGTGGCAGGGGTAAAATACAGGGAGCGAAAGGCTATTTACAATTTGTACAGAAAGCAGCTGGCAGTTATAAGAGTCGAGGGGCACGAAATGGAAGCAGTGGTTGGGAAGGGAGTGCGACAGGGTTGTAGCCTCTCCCCAATGCTATTCAATCTGTATATTGAGCAAGCAGTAGAGGAAACAAAAGAAAAGTTCGGAGTAGGCATTAAAATCCATGGAGAAGAAATGAAAACTTTGAGGTTCGCCGATGACATTGTAATTCTGTCAGAGACGGCAAAGGACTTGGAAGAGGAGTAGAATGGAATGGACAGTGTCTTGAAAGGAGGGTATAAGATGAACATCAACTAAAGCAAAACGAGGATAATGGAATGTATTCGAATTAAGTCGGGTAATGCTGAGGGTATTAGATTAGGAAATGTGACGCTTGAAGTAGTAAAGGAGTTTTACTATTTGGGGAGCAAAATAACTGATGATTATCGAAGTAGAGAGGATATAAAATGTAGCCTGTCAATGGCAAGGAAAGCGTTTCTGAAGAAGAGAAATTTGTT